>NW_018250476.1:4446-25756 GCF_001263595.1 Phalaenopsis equestris | reverse complement strand
TGATGTGTAGATGTTAGCCCTCAGGTGAGGGGAACGTGGGAGCTCCTAAGTGAGAGCCGATATCCTCCCAGCCTAGCCGCAGAATCAGTAACCAAGCATAGGATTAGTCAATGTTCTTTATGCCTGGACTAAAGGGTAAAGAATAAGTATGCTCCTATTTGGCACAATATAAATTGAACTAATTCATTTTATCCATTCACTATAATTTCTTGGCAAGAAGAAGGGTGCTTTTTTTATATATTGAATATCACAATTAAACATTATTTTCTATAATTAGTTATTATCCAAATTATCTACTTATTTCAATTGCCTATTAGTGACAGATAAGTAACTTGAATGTCGTTGTAGTTGAAGTATTACTTTTTATTAAATTTTAGTTCGTAGTATTCTATTTCTCCCAGTGGGATCGATATCTAAGACTCCATTAGAGCCCTATATTACTTGAGCGATACGTATACTTGCATTGACAAATTTGACTTTAACATTATTGAATATTATTTCTATACATCTTTATTAAATCAAACATATATATATAAAGTCGCAGTTAGGTACCGACCTCGAAAAGAGGGAATCAAAAGTTAAGGACTGATTTCAAAAATGAGAATTAAAAGTTAAGGATTAATCTCAAGAGAGAGTCAGAAGTTTAGGGTCGACCTCGAAAGAAGAGAATGATAAATTAAGAACTAATTCCAAAAATGAGAATTAAAATTTAAGGATCAATCTTAGAAAGAAGATCAGAAGTTAGGGACAGATCTTAAAAGGAGGGAATTAGAAGTTAAGGACTGATTCCAAAAATGAGAATTGAAAGTTAAGGATCAATCTCAAAAAAAGGATCAGAAGTTAGAAACCAACCTCGAAAGGAGGGAATCAGAAGTTAGGGACTGACTCTAAAGTGAGAATTGAAATTTAAGGATAAATCTCAATAAGAGGATCGAAAGTTAGGGACCTACCTTGAAAGGATGGAATCAGAAGTTAGGGACTGATTCTAAAATGAAAAAATGAGAATTGAAAGTTAAGGATCAATCTTAAGAGAGGAGGGAATCATGGAATCAAAAGTTAAGGACTGATTCCAAAAATGAGAATTGAAATTTAAGAATCAATCTCAAAAAGAGGATCGGAAGTTAGGGACCGATCTCAAGAGAGAATAAAAAGTTAAGGATTGATTCCAAAAATGAGAATTGAAAGTTAAGGATCAATCTCAAAAAGAAGATCAGAAGTTAGGGACCAATCTAAAAAAAAAAATGAGGCGAATCAGAAGTTAAGGATTGATTACAAAAATGAGAATTGAAAGTTAAGGATCAATCTCAAAAAGAGGATCAAAAGTTAGGGACCGATCTTAAAAAGAGGGAATCGGGAGTTAAGGACTGATTCCAAAAATGAGAATTGAAAGTTAAGGTTCAATCTCAAAAAGAGCATCGGAAGTTAGGGACCAATCTCAAAAGGAGGGAATCAGAAGTTAAAGACTGATTCCAAAAATGAGAATTGAAAGTTAAGGATCAATCTCAAAAAGAAGATCGAAAGTTAGGGACCAAGCTCGAAAAAAGTCTCGAAAGGAAGAAATCAGAAGTTAAGGACATATTTAAAAAATGAGAATTGAAAGTTAAGGGATCAATCTCAAAAAGGGGATCGGAAGTTAGGGATCGATCTCAAAAGAAGGGAATCAGAAGTTAAGGACTGATTCCAAAAATGAGAATTGAATGTTACAAAGATTTTGTGGTGTTGAACCCATAAATATGTGTTATGTGAAAAGATTGACATTATTGAAGAAGATATGTGAATTTTTGTGAGATTTAGTGTAGACAAGGATGGTCGTGTTGCGCGAGCAAAGAGTGAGAGACCCCGAAGTCGAGGGAATCAACTCAACAGATTTGTTTTCTTTTCTTGTTATTTTTATCATGTTTAATTTTCAAAATTTGTTTTCCAAAATTTAATTTTTGTAAGTTGATTAATTTCAAAAGAGTGTTTTATTTGAATTTTAATATAAAGTTTTTATTATTTTGTTCTTTATTCATTCTAATCTCGAACCAGCGTATGGTTTGTGGCTTTTATCCATTGCACCAAAAAGGGCAATTGAACAAACAGACAGGATTCTGAAAGAGATTTCATTAATATGCTCCAATCAATGTTACAGACTAAGTGTAGGCTAAAGCCTCAAAAATTACAATTATACTGACTGCATCAAAGTACATCCAAAAACATCCCATGCTAAGTACATATCATAGGCTGAGCATGTCTAACGCATATCATGTCTGCTGCGATAAGAATGCAGTAAAAAGGAATCCTCTGAACGTTTGTCTCTGGTGAGGCAAGCTCCTGATCGAGCTGACCTTCTAAGCCACGCTCCAGGACAAAAATTCTCTTTGCATGTGCTTAGAGGTGCTACCCTCTCATAGCTCGCATGGAAGTAGTTGTTCCAGCTCCGAGTCTGGTCAGAATCTGTATGGCATTCTATTGTCATCCATCCTCTGGAAAGTCACAGACACCTTGAGGTGTCGCACTCCTGGAATGCAATGTTTGGCAACGTCTGCTCCGTTTCCTTTAAGAACTAGCACTGAACCAATAGGTAGCGGAATTTCCACGGACCCTCTAAATTCACCTGGGCCGATAATATCTATTTCTTTTCCAAACAGGATGTTGCTTTTACTCATGAATGAGACCGTGCAGAAAGGCCTCACAAAGTCATGACGGTCATTGTACGAAGGTATCCAGTCTCCTTCATTATATATGTTGATAATACAGCTGTTAGGAATACAATTAGTTGGCAGTATGCTCCATCGGACCATTATTTTGATCATCCATTTTATCATGGGAGGTAGTGGGTCCACCTGATCGTGTCCAACAATCTGAGGAGCATTTCCTTATCTATCGTTAGTAAATTTGTAACAGCAGTCACACTGTATAGTGATCCTGCCCTTTCATCGCATCCACTTTCTTGGCTCAGAATAGGTTCTTTCTATTAGTAGGTCTGCTCGACCTCTATCTCTCAAATCAAAAACGTAGTCAAGAATATTTCATTCATGCTCTCAGAGAAGACCTTGGTGTATAACTCCAACCCTTCTAATATGTTGATGAACCTGCCTTGTACTTCTTCATAGAATTTGAATTCCCTTTTGTTTACCTTACTCATCTTGTAGTATTTTGCAATACTGATGATCGATGGCTGATACACCAAAAATATATGCATTTTTAGACTCATATTTTATAATCATTTTTGGTGATATTGCACTTTAATGGAATGTGTTTTGATGTTTTCTTGCAGTTTGTTGATTTTTAGGGCTTAAAGCAAAAATAAAGCAAAAAGGGATGAAATTTGGAGTCAAAATTATGTTTTTGAAGAAATGCTCAGCACCGGCAGTGTCGAGGTCAGTGCTGCGGCGCAGAACAAGTTAAGGCTGGAGATTTTTACTCAGTACCAACGGCGCCAGACCAGTGTCGACGGCACCAAAGATGGCGCAAACCCCGTTTCTAGAAGGTTCAATGTATTTGGTCAATTTTTTGATGAGTTTTTTGATGCACCTCTTGGAGAACCGACCTTGGGCTCTATTTAGGGTTTTGTTTCATCAGAAAAATTCCTCCTCTACGTTTTTCACTCCTCTAAGTTTATTTTCCGCACCACATCATTCCATTCCACTACCATATTGGAGTCAATTTTTTTTATTTTGCTTTCATAGTTTAGAGTTTTTTTGGGGAGATTTAGTGTGAAACTTTCTGTAAGAGTGTTGGAGAAGGAGAAAAGTGAGAGATATCTTCTTCCTGCTTTTCTAAGGAAAGACTACAAAGCTACAAAGGATTTGCAGGATTTGCTTTGTGAAAGAGTTTTCAGATAAGTATTGTTTGTTTATCAGTGTTGTATGAACTTTCTTTTATAAATGAAATTTGAGTTTTGTTATTTCTTTCGTTGTGAGTTGGTTTGAAAAATCAAATGTCGTCTCATTTCAACACTAACGGGAATCCAGGCCGGTGTTGTCTCTGTCTGCAGCGGAATATATGACTCTGTGTCTGATGGGATATATGGATCTGTACTCAATGGAACATATGGTTCTGCATCCATTGGGTAATCAGCGGTCTAAAATTCATCATCAGAGTAAACATATTCCTCTAAAGTACTGTAGCGCTCAAGGTGGAGGACATTGCAGTCCGGGCACTCCACGAATGCCACTGTGGCTGACGTACATGTTGGTATTTCGACATTGTAAGTCAGGGAACCCGTACAAAGAACATTTAAAACTGGTAGTACTTTCGGCTTTGTAACAAATCATGACTAATCGTTTGTAGCAGGCAGGCTGGAAGAGGTCTCTCTCATGCCCAGATCATAGATATCCCCTTCAGGGATAAGGGTGAGCAAGTTCTCTGCCTCTTTCTGGAATCTCCTCTCCTCGCGTAGGAAAGCCCTATGTTTTTGGCGGCTAACATTTTTGCGTTGAGTCCTCCGTAGTGGTGTATCTGGAAGCCTTTCATTATTGGCAACGACTAGGCCTCCGGTCGGCGTAGCTATCATGGACGATAGTCGGCTGGTCCCCTCCATAGGGTCTTGTTGTTGAGAAGGTTTTTCACATATCTTGCGGCATGCAAGAATGGGTCTTTTGAGCATGAGAACAAGGTCACCAACTTTGAATGTCCTTGGGCGGACCAATTTGTCATGAGTTTGTATCATCTTTGTCTGGTAAAGTTCCAAATGTTGTTGTGATTTAAGTCGTTTTCCCTTAAGACTCTTTAACTCTTCAAGTCTGAGTTTTGCACTTTCTTTCATTGTGAGTTGGTTGGCAACAACGACTCTAAGAGACGACATTTGAACTTCTAATGGTAGTATGACCTCAAACCCGTACACAAGCATGTAGGGTGTGCACTGAGTGGGAGCCTTGAACATTGTCCGATAAGCCCACAAAGCTTCTAGTAACTTGTTGTGCCAATCTCTTTTATTTTCGTCTCTCTTTTATTTTCGTTTATTTTCGTCCAGTGTTTTCCTTAAAATCTGTACCAATGTCTTGTTGAAGGCTTCGGCCAGGCCATTTGCTCTAGGATAGTAAACTGTAGAGTATCTTCATTCTATCCCTTGTCGTTTGACAAAATTGTTGATTTTGGTGCTTTTAAAGGTTGTCTCATTGTTAGAAATTATTCTTCGCGGTACTCTGAAATGGTAGACAATTTGGCTTTTGAAGAATTGAAGGACTTATTGTGTCATAACCTCTCGTAACAGTACTAACTCTGCCCATTTGAAGAAATAATCTATAGCGGTAAGTATAAATCTGTGTCCTTTGGAGGATGGAGGTCTATCGAACCTATTATGTCTGTGCCCCAACACTCTAATGGCCATGAGACAACGGTTGGGTGTAGCACATTCATAGGTTAGAGTAAGACCACCCCATGCATTTGCATTGGTGACATCTTCTGGTTATATCCATGCAGTTGGACATCATTATTGGCCAATAATATCTTAGTCTTTTGCTCTTCAGTTTCATCTTCGGCCCTGACTGGTGAGCGCCACACAATCCTACATGTACTTCTTTGACAATATTTTGTGCTTCTATTTTGCTTAAACATTGTAGCCACATTTGGTCGAACGATCTCCAGTAGAGGACATCACCTACTAGAGCGTATGACATAACCCTTTTTGCAATGTGATGTGGTTCATACTTGTCCTCTGGTAGCTTTCCAGTATCCAAATATTTTATTAATGGCTTGCACCAATCTTTATTGATATCTGCAACCGTAATTATTGTTTCTTCTTCTTTCCCGAGCTTGTGTAGAGTTTTGAGATCGATCCGAGAAAAATTTGTCTCCTTGTACTGAAATGTTAATGGAATCCTCTGGGGGACATGTTAATTCCTTTGCAAGTTTTGCTAGAATGCCAGCATGGGCATTATCTACCCTAGGAATCTTGTAGAAAGTTACACTAGGAATCTATTCCAGCAGCTTCATCGTGTACTGATGGTATTTTGCTAATCTCAGTTTCAAAATCTTGTATTGTCCGGTGACTTGCTGAATGACGAGTTGTGAGTCATCATAGATGGCAATGTCTGTTATATCCATCGAGATTGCCAACTCTAATCCGGTGATTAAGGCTTCATATTCTGCTTTATTGTTTGTATATGACTCTATCACGTGGTATGAGAACCTCAGCATACCTTTATCTGGCGTGATAAAGATCAATCCAGTACCTGCTTTGTCTGGTATAACTGTGCCTGATCCTTTGTACTTTTTGGCTGACGAAGCTCCGTCGAAGTACATTTTCTAGCGTTGCGCACTGGAAAATTCCATTTATAGTACATGTTCATCTAGTAATTCATCATTAAGAGGGGACTCAGCTGGAAGTGGGTGTGCAGCGAGAAAGTCTGCTAAAATTTATCCCTTGATAGCACAGAAGGAAATAAAAGTTATATCAAATTACAATAAAATCATCAACCATCTTGCTAGACGTTCGAAGAGTGTTGGTTGGTTCATCAAATATTACAACGGATTAACTTTTGAAATTAGGGTAATTTTATGAGAAATCATGTAATGTCTAAGCTTTTGGGCAGCGAAAATCAAGGCTAGACAATGCTTCTCAATAGGTGGATATCTTATCTCCATCAGTATTAGGTTGTGACTCAAGTAATAGAGAGTGTTTTCTTTACCCTCATCATTGACTTGGGCTAAGAGGGCTCCCAGAGAGTCATCTAAGGCCGCGGTATATAGTATCAATGGTTTCCCCAAGATAGGGGCTGCCAAGACAGTAGGTGTCATTAAATATTGTTTAACATCCTTGAAGGTACGTTGGCATTTCTCTTCCCAAACAAATTTGGCATCCTTTTTAATTAATGTCAAGAAGGGTTGACACCTACCACACCTACCTGAGAGAATGCATCTCAGATATGCCAACTTCCCTTGGAAGGGATATGCCAACTTCAAGGAACGTAGTTGCAGTTGCTTCAAGGTTTTAAGAGGAGGAATTTCTAAGATAGCTTTAATCTTATCTTGGTCGATCTCGATTCCCCGGTGATGGACAATGAATCCTAGAAACTTCTCCGAGGTAACACCAAAGGCGCACTTTAAGAGATTCATTTTAAGGTCATATCGTCGTAACCGTTCAAACACGATCCTCAAATCATACAAATGGTCTATTTTTTGTTTACTCTTGATGACCAAATCATCCACGTAACATTCCACTTGATTGTGAATGAGGTCATAAAAAATTTTTTTCATTGCACGTTCGTATGTTGCTCCAGCGTTCTTTAGGCCAAACAACATCACGATGTAGCAGAAAATCCTGATAGGTGTTTTGAAGGTTGTAAGTGATGCATCTTTGGGAGCCATCTTGATTTTATCTTGATTTTTCTTGATTTTGTTGTATCCCGATGATCCATCCATAAAAGAGAAGATTTCATGTGTCGAAGCGATGTCCACCATCATTTATGGTATGGGTAACAAAAATTCATCTTTTGGACACCCTTTGTTCAAATCTATTAAGTCGACACAAACACGGATTTGTCTATTTTTCTTCTTAACTGGGACAATGTTAGCTAACCATGTGGGGTATTGCTCTTCTTTTACAAAGTTAGCGTCTATTAATTTCTTCACCTCGGCAATGACTTGCTGCTTTATTTTGAGGGGCATTCTTCTGGGAGCTTGTTTCACTAGGGTCATATCTTTGTCTACCCAGAGTTTATGAACTGCAACCTCTGCTGATAGTCCTGGCATCTCATCATAGCTCCATGCAAAGCAATCTTTGAATTTTGTTAGCAATTTGATCAGTTGTAAAGATTCTTCATCATGGAGTAGAAAACTTATAAATGTAGGTTGGGGTTGTTCTTCAGTCCCTAGGTTAATTTCCCGAGGTTAATTTCCTTCAATTTCCTTCAATTCATCGACAATCAATTTAATTTCCTCCTCAAATTCTGGCGGAACATTTTCTATCTGTTGATCAATAGAGTCATCCACCATATTGAGGCAATCCCCTTCTGATTCACTAGTAACAACCATACAAATTTCTGAATCATTGATTGGCCCTACTGTACCAAAGCCAAGACCATCTTTTGAGTTGGGAGTTCAGCTTTTAACATTCCATAATTTTTTAAAAATTTGTAATTTATCTTTCGGTATTTGTTTTGGCAAATGCCTCTACTAAATTAACTTTTGTACACAAGGCAAAAAATAACCAAAAGGCAATTCCATTAATTCATTAGGATCATGATCCAAGTTTACATGATTTTCAAGATCAATAGAGGTAGAAGCACGATAAAACTTGATCGGCTTTTAACCAGTGCTACAAACTTCCTTGACCTTTAAACTCTCAAACTTTTAAGGGAGAGTCGGAGTAAGGGTCATGGTGTTCACATAGTGGTTTATCTGATCATACATCGTCTCATATTTATATTTGCTTTTCTCCATATTTGCTTTTCTCTGTATCTTCTAAGGATATCTAGTACTGAGGTTTCTTCTATTTTATCATCATTATTTCATCTTCGGAATTGTCTTCATCACTAATGTTAAGTTCACTTTTCCTCGTCCACGTCCCTGGCATTGACCTCGGGTGCGCAAATTAAAAGAACCTCCACCAACTTGTTGCAAAAGAGTGGTGGAAGAATACTGAAGCGGAGTTGAATGGCCTCCTCTTTGTGATTTTTCTAAATCTTCACTTTTATTTGTGACAATTTCGCAAGAGAATAAAGACAATCTTTATTGGAGGCATGTAGTAGGTAGCATCTTCATGAATACCAACTTCATGCACTGAAAATGGCTGTAAATCTCCCTTGATGCAATGCTCTTGTCCTTCTTTATAGTACTTAATGCATTAATGTAGAGATGACAGAACCATGTTGTGTTCATGAATCCATGGTCGACCAAGTAAAGCTTTGAAAGAGGTCTCGGCGTTGATGATATGGAATTTAACGGTTGTTACTAGTTCTCCAACCTTCATAAGTAATGTAATTAATTTGAGGGCTCTCTCTCCCTTTTGGTTGAATCCTCTTAGCATCATTTTATCTGTCGTAAGTTCCTGAGCTTCAATATCCAAATAGGCCAATGTCCGTAGACTCATCAAGTTGAGTGATACTTCTGGATCTACTAAGACTCTGGACAACATAAATCTGTCAATGTTAACGAAGATGTAGAGTGGATGATTGTGCTCAGCGATACTGAGCAACAAGTCTTCATTTGTGAAGGTTACCCCAGATTGTTCCTTCAATGAGCAAACTTTATCCGAGGTTGTGCTGGCCAACTAGGCTAAACAAATCTCTGGGTCAAGCAAGGCTGTAACTAGAGACTCTCTCATCTCCTTTGATTGGATCAAAGTGTTGTAGATGCTTAATCTGGCCGGCAACTTCCTAAGATGAGATATAACGTTGTAATACACTTTGTATGATCCCCCAATTTTCTCTTGGTTGTGTGTTTCTTCCACTGGTGGAGCTGGAGGTAGTTCTTCTCGAGTTTATATTTGTTTTCCTTTATCTGTTGGAGCTATTCTTGTGGATAATACTCTCCCACTCCTTGAGTTCACATCTGTAATTTCTTCTTCTTGAGATGTCATTGTCGAATCTCCTGGTTTTTCTTCTTTGTCAGAAATATCTAGGTTAATGGCAAGTGGTGCATCATGGAGCTCAAGGATTGGTTCCTCACTCCCAGCGCTGTCGTAAGCAATATTGTCAATGTCTTCTTTGGTCTTGTTAGTGAGTTCATTAGACTCAAGTATGATTTGAGGACCGTTTTGAGAATCGTGATCGAGGTTAAATTTGTCAAAATCAGTTACATTATCACCAGAAATAGTTAAAATGTGGCTTAAATCACAATCATTGTATTCATAAGACTCTGGAGAGGTAAGAAGATAATCATACAAAGTTAGAGGTTCAAGGATTTTCTTCCCTGAATCCGAGACAACTAGTCTAGTAGAGGCAACCCCTATCCTATCCCACGTGCATTTGTATTCCTAGTGGTTTTCTTCTTCTTTTTTGTCTTTGACGACAATGAATCTTCTGATAAATCTTCGTCTTGGGTTTGAAAGGCTGAAGATTCTGAACGGAGGCTTGTTTTAAAGTATTATGGATTTAGTTCAATATTTTCTTGGAAGATTTGCTCCAGACTACATTCCATCCATCTTTTCCAGTATTAGTGGAAGATTGTTTTGATGCATCCTAGATTTGGTTTAGGACCCGAGCTTGTCCCAAGTCGTTCTCCATCCTTCTTCTCCAGTATATGGATCAATCGGAGAGATTGGCCCAACCAAAATCATATTTATGAAACTTTTTTCATGTTCTTTTAAGTATTCTTTTGGGATCATTATATTCCCTTCTTTAAGATTCTTCTAGAGCCAATCCTTAAAGATGAAACATTCTTCTATAGTGTGCCCAAGCAACCTGTGGTATGGGCAATAATTTGGTTGATCTTTCTTATCAACCTCTTCGGGTTTCTTTGGATCTGGTATTTTGAACTCATGCTTCTTCATCAGACTTCTGAACATCTTGGATACGGCTTCATCTTTGAAAGAACACACCATTTTCTGCTGTTCTGCCAAAGATATTCTTTTATTCTCTGTTTAGGATAATCCTCCTTGAGGCGGTCGCTGGTTGGACTGGCTACTCTATCTCTAAGCATGCTGTGAAGATTGGCGAGAATTTTATGAGTATATCTTCATTGGTTGTTTTCCTTTATCGACAGTCTTTATTGTTCCTGACTTCTTTTTAATTGCTCTGGATACCTTGGATTTCTCGTGAGAATCCATATATTTGATTTCTTTTTGAAGATTGTTGGTTTTGCTAAGTAGCTTCTCAAAGGATATAATTGTGAGTCCCTTAAGCATGAAAGCTACTGTCCCATGAATGTTTTTGAGTAAAATCTCAATTGTATGATGTTCATGTAGCTGAGGTTCAAACTTCCTGCTAAGTTTTCTCCATCTCAAGATTTAATCCACCAAAGTCTAGTTGGGCTTTTGCTTTTCCATCATGAGCTCTCTTATAGAAAAATGGTGTTGCGCTTCGGCAAATCTCTTTACAAATAATTGTTCCAACTCAGTGAATGTCTTAACTGATCTATTGAGCAAATCGGCATACCAATCCAAAGCAATCCCTGACAGGCTGCTGACAAACTATTGGAAGAGTAAAGTCTCGTTACTTCTTGTGTCGCCACAAATGGCTCGAAAATGTATTATGTGGTATCTGGGATTTCAAGTCCCATCAAATATATTAAAGTTTAGGGACATGAAACCCTTGAGGAAGGGTACGACATCAAATTCTTCCGGTTAAGGTCTGCCCTTTAAACCCAATGCACCACCCTTAGATTGGGTTAAAGCCTCTCGAACTTGCTTGACCATTTTCTTAAATTCCTTCTCCGGCATGACACTCGATGGAGGATCCTTCTTTGGTTGTTCATCTCTATTTGCTGAGGAAACTTCTCTTCTTTCATCTGTAATATATATAATTTCTGGTTGATTGACCTCTTGAGAGGCTAACTATGGGGGTTGATATTGTCCTTGAATTGTAGCCATAGTAGTCATGGTTGCGGCAATCTCTTCTATCCTTTTCTCCAGTTGGCTGACTTGCTCATCCCTTAGAAGGATAGCCTTACGCAGCTCATTTACGACAATCTCTTTGATGAGAGGTTGAGCCTCGCATGCAGATGTAGCAGCTCTGGTTTCGATGACATGAACATCCTTGAAATCTTCTTTGAGGTAATCATTATAGTCAAAGTCTTCATCATCATCAATGGAGACTCCATGTTCCCGAGCTAACTCGGAAATCTCGACCCTAAACTTTTCAACTTTTCCTTCAATTATTGATTCTTGAATTGCCTTTGAATTGCCTTAAGATCTGGAGGACCCTACTGGACCTCCTCCTCTTGTTCCTCCATCTTACTGGAAATTGCTGTGACAATGTCAGATACTTCGGACCATGGCTTCATTCCATGATCTTGCCCTGTGGGCTCACTCGACTGTATCGGTACAGCGACCTTGGGTATCCATATCTTCTTCTTTGACGGTGATGTCTTGAGATGAAGTGTCTCAGCAAAAACATCGATATGTTAAAGGGAAGTATGCTCCCCATGGTGCAGACCGACTACAGTACTAGGTAATTTCTTCATCTTTTCCTTTGAAACTTTAGGAACATCCTTGTAATGTGTGATCGGTAGAATTCTTGGACCCAGTTGTGACTTATTTGGTCGACGACTTGCAGTATGGCAGTATCAACTCTACTCTTTAAGTGGAACCAGACAGGAATACAAGCAGACAAAGCTTCAGTTGACTTTTGAGATAGTCTGACAAATTTGAGTCCTTTAAGATTTCTTTCTTTATGCAAGGGGATACTGCATGTCCCACTCGTTTGAGTAGTTCACTAACTGAGCAACCTTCTTTGGTAGCTAGCCTCTTGAAAACTGAACTAACTTGGGTGATAGAAGTGGACTTCTTTCTCTCCTCACCATGTCTATGAAGTGATTGTACAGTAGCAACAATTTTTTGGATACTCTCGTACCTATTGGTACCCAATAAATGATGGAATCTACTTCCTCGCAGGAGTGGATATGTTTCTGGTAATCTTGGCTCAACTTGGTGAGGAACTTCCTCAACAGGTATATCCTTAAAAGTCTGGGCTTTAGTAGCCCTCCGAACACTCCTATTACGGTTTCTCCTTTGGATTCGAGTTAGCAGTGTAGTCTTCCAACTTGATCCAATTTCAAATACTGATGGCGAGACAGCCAATCCCTCAGCCAGATCTTTAATGATCATAACTTCTTTTTCCTTAGTAGCAGTGGGAACAGCAGGCTTGGTGAGTGTTATGGTGGCAGTAGTCTTGACTCTCTTACAAGAAGGGAAGTCCTAAGGCAGTTCAGGTTAAATTCAGCAGATGGCTCCTACTAAACGTCTGGAGTGGCTACTTTCATTATGACAAACGGGGCTTTCCCGAGGATGACCTCGAGATCTTCAAATCTGGTTCCAAATTTGATGGTAGGAACGACATTGCGGGCATTGCGGCTCGTTTGTAGGTTGCAAGAAAAAGTTAGCGTTGGGTAAACAACTTCAAAAAGAGAAAGCTCTTGAGTTAGCTATTTGGCCAAAACATCGTGATCTTACAGCAAGCACTAAAAATTAATAGAGGTTGATCTATAGACCGGATATGTCTTTATTTAGTTTGTTGAGATTTTTTAAATTTTTTAGTAAAAGTAGCTTAAAATTAGAAATATTTAATCACAAGAAAATTTTAAAGTGCGCGCAGCATGACGCAATTCCATTTTACTTGCAAAATAGCAAATCAAAGTCAAAAAGGAGATGTGAAGTGTTTATGACGTAGTGCGGGACCAACTTAACAATACAATGCACAATGCCCTGGTGGAACTAGTCCACCAACACACCTATTAGGGTTCGACCCCACATGAAAATTAAAAAAGTCCTTAATGGCCTCCTGAACCTCTCTGTTCAAAGGTGGTTTAATAGATGGTCCTGAAGTCCGAAGAGTCGTCGTACTATCTCAAGATAGAAATGTGTAAGGCATGCCAATGAAAGAAGGTTAATTTGGTTAATTTGGTTCTAATTTGGTTCATGAGTGACATGAACACATTACTGATGTATGAAGATAATATTTCTTGATTTAAATGGAGAGAAAAGCTAGTCCCCAGCGGAGTCGCCAGAAGCTGTCGGCACTATTTTAGGATGTGGAGTTGCCTGTTGGAAGCTGTCGGCTATGGAATTAAAATCCCATCGCTCTCTTCGAAAGTAAATTTTAATTTACATATGTATATAATTTTTAGAGAAATATGAAGTCAAATTGACCCCATGCTTTTCATAGTTTAAATAAAAGTGCACTATACCTCAAACCCTATATCTATCCTGAAGGATAAACACAAGATTTGAGGATGAGGCTAAATAAAAAAAATGAGACTCGATCAAATAAACTAAAAAATATATGCCATATGTTTGGTCTGCGAAACTGTTTTATTTGCCAACAAGTTCCCCTATTTAATACGAAGAATTAAATAAGGTTTATATTAAGCTGGGTTCAGACAAGCTTCCTATAAGGGCAAGCCCCTATAGTTAATTAAATCTTAGATAACCGAAGTCACCTAAGAAAACTCTCAATAAAAATCTGAAAAAATTATCTTCAAAGAGGTCAAAGGATAAAACTTTTCAACAAAATCGGACAAAGAGGTTTGAAATGGTAATAGCTCAAATTTGGAACATTTTATTGTAGAATCCAAAGGAAGAAGAACTAAGGGATGTCATAGATCCAGAGGATAACCTCGGTGACTTCCCACTTATTGTTTGGCTTCAATTGAGAAAATAAATATTTAGGAGTTTCATCCTGCCAATTTTATTTAATTAGGGCTTACATTTATGTGAAACAATCACACAACTAGCCTAAAAGAAGTAAGAATTTAAGCCGTGACGAATGAAAAGACTAAGGATTTATGTCCCACTAGGCGGATAACCTCGAAATCCTATGAATTGTTGTTTAATTCTAATGAATGGTTTAGCAAGTGTTGAAATTTTTTGTTGTTGAAGATATTTATGTTGCCCACAATGCTAGCTCCAAGCTCCTTGTCGTGGCGAGTTAAAGGTTTCTAGTGTGTCAAGTTATGATGTCAAATCAGATGTCCCTATGGTTGTAGTTCTTTAAATTTTCATGGGACATATTAAAGTTAATTAGAGCGACACCTATTAGGATCCCACAGTTCTCTCATTTTGGCACCACTATTTTGTATCGGATTCATTTAATCTAAAGGTATTTACTAAACTCAACTTAAGGATTTCCATATTTTCATTTAGACCGTGGGAAGTCTCGTTAGCAACCGTAGGTTACCTCCTCCGATACCTCCTCCGAGGAACCGTAGGTTACCTCCTCCGAGGGATTTCCGATCATCCGATAGATACATCCAATTGTTATTTTGTGAATTATTTTGTGAAGTTTGTGATTAAATTTTACGTTGTCTTATATTTTGAATGTTGTGGCGGTGAATTTTATCTTAGTTGATTTTAGTTTGGTTTTGGGTTTTAGTTTTGGTTTTATGGCTATCCTACCAGTTTTGGTTTTCATGCAGGGTAACATCATTGTTTAACATGCAAGTTCATATTTTGGTTATACATGCAGGTGAGTAAGTATAGTAATGTACTAAAAAAAGAACGAGAAACCAAAAATCCTGGTAAATAAATCACAAAAAAAGCGTACATGGATGGTCTTCCCGTCATCTCCAACTGAAACTCAAAATGCATGTAAGGGCATTTTATGTAAAGCAGAAAAAATAAGGTTCCTAGATTATATATTGGTGAGTCCTTATTGGTTTGATTAAGGATGATTTTATTAAGCAAAACATATCAAGTTTAGTAGACCTTCGAGGTATCCAACGGGTCAGGAGAAAAAGCCAGGTCCATGCTTTCCCCTCACCGCCTAGTGAGCCTAGTGAAAAGTTTCAAGCTCATTTAAACTTATTATGTCGCTTAATAATCCATCCTGTAAATATTTATAATGTTCAATGAACAGTGATGTTTCAATTATTCAATTATCCCGTTTCAATTATCCCTAAGAGTATGGTGATTATCATTTATCATTCAATTTGAGAATTATGCAAGTGAAGACCCTTAGAGGGACAAGTTAGTGTTATTAAGACACTTCGCCAAATTTGGTTTTAACTTGGACTTGTAGTGTTTCAAAGGTGTTCAATTTTTATTCACTTTTCTAAAATTCATTTAACCAAATTTAATTTAACTTAAGTCACCACCAAACCCTTAAGATTCTGATGAATGTCTTAGTCATTTTAAACGAGATTAAATTTTAAGTGACAATAATTCATCGTCTAAACAGTTGAATGTCACTTGAACACCAGATATGGGTATTAAATTAGTGAGTTATTGACACCCAAAACTATACCCCAAAACTATACTAACATCCAAAATCATACCACTAGGTCTAGGATCATTTAATTTAATAGATCTCCAAATTTGATAACCTAGGAAAATTTCAAATTTATCATTTAATTAGAAAAAGTGAGATTGGTTTCTACCTTGAGATTGGTTTCTACCAATTAATCTCTTGCTACCAATTAATCTCTTGTGTTTAAATCATCTAAATATGTTAATTAAGATCAAAAGTTTCCATTTCCCTTTCTTGAATTAAGCCTAAGTGTTAATTAAGGGAAAATTTCTAAAATTACACTTTTGCCCCTAAGGCTCTATCACTTCATAATTTATCAAATTTAATTCAAATGACTTTGAAACTTTTATCCCACCTCACTCATGGGACAATTGAAACATCAGAGGATAAAATGTGACTTTTTAAATTTTAATTTAATTTATATATTTATTTTCATGCAAAAATAGTATTTTTCAAGGAAAATTGAACAACTTGACTAAGGCAAAGTCTAATCCATTACAATTATCAAATGAGCTCCAAATATTTTGAAAATTTTATGTGGAGTTCTCTGAACATTAAATCATAGTGTAAAATCAAAATCAAGTCATTTAGATGATTATTTTTCTCAAATTAATTTTCTTTGTATGTTAGGGTTTTGTGAGAGTTAAGTGTGTTCTTAATGACTTAACTCATGAAAAATTTTCCAAAGGGTTCTCTGGTCACAATAAATCTTTCAAAATTTACTTGAATTTTTCTAAGCAATATGCACATTATTTTGATTAATTTATGCAAATAATAAATATAAACTTGAAAAATATGGATCTCTGTCTAAAGGTCTTCTCTGACCTTGGAAAAATAAGAGAATATCTCACATGACATAGGTAACAACATGTCAAAATATTAAGTCATGGTAAAATATCTACATGCATGGAGAGTTAAAATACTCAAATCGGTATTTAATTAATTAAAAATAAAATATTTATCAAATAAACTTCAAACCATTTCCACATTGTTCTCATCTATTCACTGAGCATTAATATGTTTTTATTTTATTTTTGTGATTTTTCTACACCAAGATATGGATTTTTGAAGTTAAGGATCATTTTTGAATTATTTAATTCCCTATATTTAGATGTAAACACATGGCACCGCATCATCCTCGGCATCTCCGAACCTCCACGCGGCGTCTTCGGGTTTGGCTCTGCCATCTGAGTCAGCCCACACTTTATGGATCATGCTCCCATCCTACGCAATCATAGCCCTCCATTTGATACACGCACGATCCAACGGTTGTGGGTCATCATCCCCAAATAGGCTAACCCAAGAACCGTTCACACTAAAACCTTAAGATCTCCATCTAGACTCAACCAAATTTCCTTGGGTTTGATCTTATGGACTCTTCTAAGTGAGACGAACACATCCATATGGTAAACATGTCATTAAATCAACTCTAATCAAATGGAGAATGAAGATAGGCTCTAGAAGATGGGGAGTTCAGTACCTTTGCACTGAGAAGGGAAGCTTCAATCAGATGTCCTCGACACATTCATGGAGGTAGGGATTGAGCCTTTGTTTGGGGTGAAAGGTCCAGACACAAATTCGATCAAGGCCGAATTTGGGTGTTGATCAAAGTTTAGTGTAAAAGCTCTATGTGAGGGGGGTTTGTGGGGTTTTATCTTCTTTCACAGTGGTGAAGGTGTGGATGAGTTTAATTTTATTTTTGTGCACTGTGGAGGTGTGGAGAGTTCTATCCTATCTCCGGCAAGGAGTTGAGCTCAAAAATTGAACTCCGGCAAGGGGAAGTAGGACAAGGAAGTGCTTGGGTTACATTGAGGAGGTCTCAAAGAGTCTATGGGAACAATTTAGAGGAGTCTCCTTAAGAAAATTTCATCACCTATCTATTGGCCGGCTGTGAAGGGACCATTTTATAGGCATGGCTGGAGAGGGGAGCTCAGGGCCTGGTCATGGGTGCAAATGTCTGCCTAGGTGGTGAGCTAAAAAGCTCTAAGGTTTGATTTTTGTGAGCTGGCCCCTAAGGTTAAGATTGGGTTTGATTCAAGGGAGGTGGCTCTTGGTTTGGCCATTTTCCAGCAACTAAGGTGGTTGGTTGGCCAGGGAGTGGTCACCTCTTGGCTCAGGAAGGTCAGGGGTTGGCTAATGATGGTTAACTCCCTATGACAATCAATGATGGAAGAATATTCGTGGTTAAGACCTAAAAATTTGGGTATCCATTGGTCCATATCATGCTTTGGTAGATTTATGGTGGTTTAGCTTGGTCCTTAGGAGGAGCTTAATGGTTGTGGAGTCAGGTTGTGGAGTCATAAATTGGAGTCATAAATTTGGTGGCTTTAAGGTGGTTAGGCCAATTTTGGTGCATGGGTTCAATTTAGGTCCAAATGGCTAAATGTTGGGTTTAGATTAGGCTAGCTAGGTCAATTAGCCAAAATGATTGATCAACATTGTGTATATGATTGTAATGAATATTTTTGGTGAAGGGTTGAAATGATTTTGAGTTCAACTGGGGGTTCAATTTGAAAGATTTTAGAATTTTGGTCACTTTGGGCATACTGGGCTACACTTAGGTCTAGATTGGGCTAGGCTTGGCTAAGTTCAATTTGATTATTGCAAATGGTCAATAGGAATGTCATGAAGCATTTTCAACATAAATTTGGTGCCAAATTTTGGGCTAAGATAATCAATTTGGTAGAATTTTGAGGTATGTCCAATTTGGGGTAAAATTGGAGTTTTTGGACTTAGGTCAAAATTAAATGAAATTGAGGCCTCACCAAGGCCAATTGAAGGTCAATTGTGATGTGTAGGATTGTTATGAAGAGATTTCAACACAAATTGTAGCAAATTAAGCAGGCTATGGGGTTCAATTTGGTGAGATTAAGTCATGTACCCAAAATTGGGGGTTTGACCTTGATCAAAATTAGGCTCAAAGGATGGGCCAATTGAGCTTGAATTTGGTTTAAATTGGTCATATGGAAGAATAATTTGAGTTTAGGATTGAAATTTGGGGAAATTGGGACCAAATTGATGGACATTTGAGGTAAATTTGGGGAAATTAGGCCTTTAAAGGTAATTTGGTCAATTTGGGGGTTTTGGTCAAAATGATCAAATTAGGTCCAATTGAGTCAATTGAAGGGTCCAAATTAGTTTTGGAGAACTTTGACGTGATTTTGGATGTTTTGGGAGGAAAGTTTGGGGTAAAGGTATTTTTGTAAGTTTGGGGTGCCAAGGGTATTTAGGTAATTTGGGGGATTTTGGGGCAAGTTGGATATTTTTGGTGTTTTGGTGGAATTGGGGTGCCAACCACCCTATATGAGCCATGGACCAATAGAATCCTCATTTGGGTTCTCTATGTACTGGTTGTGGGTTTAGGGGACCATCTACATGAGTCTCTCAAAAGATCAAGGGATCAAAGTCAACAAATACTGGGTTTAGGGTTGTGAGCGATTATGAGAGAGAGTGAATGTAGTGAGTGAAAGTAAGTGTCGTAGCCCCAGCACCCAGGGTCATCCATAAGGTTAAACAGTCCTATGGGAACTCATCTTGAGCTCCCCCATACTGACCCCACCTAACCTACTAAGTGCTAACCTACTAAGTGCTAGAGGTTAGGACCGATATGTAGAGCTTCAAGTTGAGCAAAGAGGAGTGTAGAATTTCTAATGGTGAGGGTTTCTTTTCTAGGTTTTCTAAGAATAGTCAACAGAAAAGTCCTATGGCTAGACCTTAGGCTACTAAAGAGGAAAACTAAACCTTAAACAAAAGTGAGGTCAACAAATGCACCCCCAATAGGTTTGGTGTGTTGGGTAAGCACATCAAGCGTATTGTTGTTGATTGATGAGATCAACAAAACCAACAAAGACTTCTAAGGCAACAGACCTAGAAGGATAGAATTGTGTGTGCTATTTGTTTCTGTTGGGAAATTAGCAAGTGAATATTTGATCAAAGTCAAGAAGTAGGAACTCTCGCTGGGGACTGGAGAGTGGGTTTGAGTTATCAAGTTTCAGGTATTTATAGAGGATGAGAATCAGTATGTAAGTGATGACCCCGGGGAGGGAATTGAAATTTAGGTATCGATTCCAAACAGAGAGTCGGAACTTAGGTACCGACCTTGAAAAGAGGGAATCAAAAGTTAAGGACTGATTCCAAAAATGAGAATTGAAAGTTAAGGATTAATCTCAAGAGAGAGTCGAAAGTTTAGGACCGACCTCGAAAGGAGGGAATCAAAAGTTGGATATTTTTGGTAGAATTGGGGTGCCAACCACTCTATATGAGCCATGAACCAATGAAATCCTCATTTGGGTCCTCTATATACTGGTTGTGGACTAGTGGGTTTAGGGGACCATCTACATGAGTCTCCCAAAAGATCAAGGGATCAAATTCAACAAATACTGGGTTTAGGGTTGTGAGGGATTGTGAGAGAGAGTGAGTGTAGTGAGTGAAAGTGAGTGTCTTAGCCCCAGTACCCAAGGTCAAATAGTCCTATGGGGACTCATCTTGAGCTCCCCCATACTGACCCCACCTACTAAGTGCTAGAGGTTAGGACCAATATGTAGAGCTTCAAGTTGAGCAAAGAGGAGTGTAGAATTTCTAATGGTGAGGGTTCTGATCCCCAATAACTGTTTATAAGCAACAGTATAACAATAATTTTGATTATATTTTTCATTTATATTTCCTTATTTTGCAACAAAACCAAAAACTTGATCCTAAAGAAAAATAAGAATTTAATTTTTAATTTATATTGGGATACTACGCAAGTATACGTATCGTTATCAAGTAATATAATATTTTTTTATTAAGCCCTGAATATCGAACCCACATGGAAGATATGCGATATGCACTTCTTGGAAAATTTTCTATTTTTAGAAAGATAATAATTTAAACTAAAAAACTAAAGATGTTTTCGCAGTAAAGAAAGTTTAAGTATTTTGGTAATTTTAATATTTTGAAAAAAATAGTACAAACTTAAAAAGATAACTTGAGTTTTTATAGAAGAAAAGCACTAAATATGAAAATATCTTTCTCTTTATCATGAATTAGTAATAAGTATAGGAATTTTGTTGTGGAAATATACACATTGTGTTTTGTCAAATAGGAGCAATAATATTCTTTACCCTTACTAGAGATGCTATAAAGAACATTGGCAAAGTTAAAGTTTGAATAGTTCTGAAGAACGGCTAGGCAGGGAAGATACTAGCTCTCTCTCTAGAGTTCCCTCGATTCCCTCCACCTGGGGGCTAACATCTCGTATTAGAACCTAAAACAAAAAACCAAGTTGGCATCTTTAACCTGTCACTTTAAATTCCTCTAACTCTAAACCCTTCAATGAATATTTTCCAATTTATTTGCACTCAATCATATGAACTACATTCTCATTCATATAACCTCATGTGATTCTTTCCAATTATTGACTGAGACAATACCATCCTGGTTCTTACATGTTCTCACAATAAATTTTAACATCTAGATTGGCCAAATCAAGAAGTAAATGAAGT
>NW_018250476.1:1258-4372 GCF_001263595.1 Phalaenopsis equestris | reverse complement strand
ACTTCCATCCAACACTTAATTACTTATCATTTTAAGAAGAAAGATAAAGAAAACTACTCAGAATCCATGAAGAAAACAAAACCACACTTTAGTTTAAAAGTAGAAATCATTGTCAAATCAACAACAAGTCTCAATTGAGACTAAAAGTAGTCTAAAACAAAAGTTAAAAACTTTTCTCAAGTCCTCCACCAAACTCTTGAAGTTTCTTTGAATCTCTTCTCTTTTACAACACTCTCAATATAAAACTAGAATAAAAAAGGATAAATATGTGGTGCCTAAAAATCTCTCCAACTAACTCCCCAATTTTTGAACTTTCAAAACTTTCCCAGTACTTTTAGAACCTCTTTCAAAGTCCCAATCTTCCTTCTTTTATAATTCTCCAAAAGGTGCCTAGGTATCTCTTCAGAATGTGTCTTGATTCGATGTATTTCCCCAAGAGATGCATCCTTTCGCAATAATATTCGTCCATGGTGGTTGTAACCACCTATTAAACCAATAGGTGCCTCAAAACCCTCTTCAAAATTTACAAAAACCAAATTTACTTGTCCAATAACTGCCACTGGTGCTTATGCGCGGGGCCTCTGGCGCTTAGGAGCGGCCTTCTCGGTGCGGCCTTCTCGCTTTACCCGACGCTTAAGCGTCGGATCTGGCGCTTAGGCGCCAAACACTTTTGCACATTTTTCACTTATTTGCTTCAAATTTGATCCTTTTTCACTCCTTTAAGCTTTTTTCACCTTTTTACCTATACCTGAAAGAAAAATACAAAAATGCCTTCCATTAAAGCCCAATATCTCAAAAATAGGTATAAAAATGTGTCTAAAAACACTATATATGAGGTTACAAAGGATAGAGCCATCTTGAACTTTTGTATCCAACAGATGAGATGGATAGTTGTAGGCTCTATTATTTATAAAAAAAGTCGTTCTATTGCTTTGGGAGATACTACTGGTGGTTTGGCACACCCTGCCCTGATCTTCTCATTATGTGAACAGTCAGGAGTTGAATTTAGAATGGATGAAGAGAGGATTGAACCTGCAAAACTTATTGGGCCTGCCAATATTAAGACTTATGAATCTCATGTTGGATGGAGATCTAGAAGTAGGACCAGGGATATTCTTTTTACTTCAAGTACCACTACTTCTAGTACCCCTACTCTTCAAGAACTTATGGAGCAGATGATGATCCAACATGGAGATACCTTAAGAATGGGAAGTAGAATAGAAAATATAGAGGCCATAAAAGCACACAATGATGATTTGACCAGATAGAAGTTTGAATATGATGCTGCTTATGATGATGCAGTGGTGAGATACATGAGGGGTGATCACTCAGTTCAGTTTCCTACTCACCCTGTTTTACCCGTTTTACCCCATATCAACAACAAAATTTAGATGTGGAAGAAGAAGAAGAAGATGATGATTGGTGATGTTTTAGTTAGATTTCTATTTTAATTTATGTTTGGTTGTACTTTATTGTTGAGGCTGCTTGTTTTTAGATTGTGACACTTTATTTTAAAAGTTATGTTGTGTTGTGAACAATAGATTTATGAAACTTTTTTTATATTGGAAGTTATTAATTTTTAGTACTTTATTGAATGTATTTGTAGTTAACTCTTTCTCAGCAAATTTTTATGTATTATGTGTTATTTAATGTTTTAAATCTTGTAGCTTTTCATATTAGCACCTGCAATATTTTAGAGTTAAATTTCAATATCAGAACATACAACATGTCAGTCTTTCCTTTATGTATTGAATGTTTTCTTTCACCCTTTATTTTTTTAATTTTTCATGCTACATCTTATAAAAATTTAAGTTTTATCAACACCAAAATGTCCCCTAAATTCAAAATTGTGATATTTTTGGATAATTTGATAAATATCTTCTAATGGTACACATCTTCAAATAATTTGATCATTTCCTTGCTTATGTAAAAATGGGTCATCCCAAAAATAAGTCTTAGCTTCAGAAATAAATTTCCTCTTTTTTTGGTATGTCATTCCATAGGGTATAATATCGCTAAGAATAAAGTTCACAATGTCAGCATACCACGGAACACGCCACTCATTAATAGTGACCAATTTTTCATCTAGAAAATGTTCATTAATTTCTTTTTCAATACATAGTGGTTTTTCTAACTCAAGTGTGGACAAATGATCAGCAATTTGATTTTCAGTCCTCTTTCGATCTACTATTTCAAAATCAAATTCTTGAAAAAGAAGAATCAATCTTATAAGTCTAGGTTTAGCATCCTTCTTTTTCATTAAGTACTTAATAGTAGAACGATCTGTATACACTACACAATGAGTTCCAATTAAATATGATCTAAATTTATCGAAAGCTTATACTATTGTTAATAACTCTTTTTCAATTGTTGTATAATTGATTTGAGTTTCATTAAGATTTTTACTAGCATAGTAAATTATTTTGAAAATTTTATCATATCTTTGTCCTAAATTAACTCCTATAGCATAATCACTAGCATCACAGATCAATTCAAAAGGTTTTCCCCAATTTGGTGAAACTATAATTGGTGCAGTGATTAATTTTCTTTTAATAAATTAAAAGCTTTTAGACATTTCTTATCAAAATTGAAAATTGCATCTTTCTCCAGTAAATGGCATGAAGGCTTAGCAATCTTTGAAAATTTTTTAATATATCACTTGTAGAATCCAACATGTCCTAAAAAAACTTCTAATTTCCCTTACATTTGTTGGATAAGGTAAATTAGCGATCACTTGAATTTTAGCAGGATCTACTTCCATAC
This sequence comes from Phalaenopsis equestris, assembly GCF_001263595.1. NCBI lineage: Eukaryota > Viridiplantae > Streptophyta > Magnoliopsida > Asparagales > Orchidaceae > Phalaenopsis > Phalaenopsis equestris. Next base: position 1,609 of record NW_018250476.1, on the reverse strand, counting down.
CATTTTTTGATATTTGATGACCAAATAAAATTCCTCCTGCTACCATAAATTAGTATTTTTTCCAATTAAGGACTAAATTTATTTCTTCACAGCTCTTAAGAACTTTAGATAAATATTCTAAACATGAGTCAAATGAAGTTTCAAACACTGAAAAATCATCCATGAATACTTCAATCCCTTTTTCAATTAAATCACAAAAAATTATCATCACACATCTTTGAAATATAGCAGGGGCATTACATAAACCAAAGGGCATCATTTTAAAACAAAAGTACCATAAGGACTGGTAAAATTTATTTTCTTTTGATCCTCAGGAGATATTTGTATTTGGTGATAACCAGTATATCCATC
>NW_018250476.1:506-1108 GCF_001263595.1 Phalaenopsis equestris | reverse complement strand
TTTCTTTCTTAACAACTTCTTTCATAACAGGATTCAGTGTCCTTTGAGGATCAGCTTTGGGTTTGCAATTCTTTTTCATATGAATTCTATGCATACAAATTGAAGGACTAATTCCTTTAATATCAACAATTGTCCATCTAAAGGCTTTCTTAAAATTTTTCAAAATTTTCATCAACCTTTCTTCTTCTTCCATCGTTAATTTTGAGGAAATTATAACTAGTAAAGTAGAGGAATCTCCTAAAAAGGCATATTTTAAATATTCATGAAGTAAATTAAACGTCCTGGAAGTTTTTCAATTGATGGACAAAATGATTTATCTTTGTCTATCGTATCCAAAATTTCAAAACTTTCTCAAACATAGTTTGAATCTTCCTTAGAAAGTTCTTCACATCGATCTAATTCCTCTTCTTACTCGTGTTCCAAATCTTTTTCTTCAGATTTTTCTTCATAAGTTGTTTTGAAATGGCATGCAGTTAGATATCTTATAGCATTTATCCTATAACATTCATCATCTTTACCTTTTGCAGGTTACCTTTTGCAGGATATTTCATTGATCTTGAAATGTTAAAAGTAACAGTTTGATCATTGACGCGCATTTTTAA
>NW_018250476.1:0-462 GCF_001263595.1 Phalaenopsis equestris | reverse complement strand
CTTCCCAAAATGATAGGTATCTCTTTATCTTCCTTCATATCTAGCACAATGAAATCAACAGGAAAGATAAATTGATCCACTTTCACTAGGACATCTTCTATAACTCCTTTAGGGTATGTTATCGAACGATCTGCTAACTCCAAAGTTTTAGTAGTAGGGGTTATTTCTCCTAATCCCAATCTTTTGAATAATTATAATGGCATAAGGTTAATGCTTGCACCTGTCGGCGTTATTTCGGGGATGGTTTGTTTGTGGGATTGCCCGTAAAAAGCTGTCAGTCGTCGGAATCGAAATCCCGTCACCCTCTTCGGAGGGACGTTGAAGTATGAAATCAAACTGACCCCATAATTTTCATAGTTTAAAATGAAAGAGCTCTGTACCTCAAATCCTGTGTCTATCCCAAAGGATAAACACAAGACTTGAGGATGAGGCTCGATCAAAATAAACTAAGGAAAGTATGAC
>NW_018250475.1:0-14863 GCF_001263595.1 Phalaenopsis equestris | reverse complement strand
ACTTGTGAATTAATGGTGTGGATAAGTTACTAGTTATTGGTCATGGTTTAATTCATGTATCTGTTCAATCAAGATTTTTTAGTTTTTTTTTTCTTTCAAATGATCTCCTTTTTATTTTGTTTCTTTAGATTTCAATTGCGTATTATTTTTTCGGACTACACTTCTTTAAGCAGATAATTTTTACTTAATAGAGTATCAACATGCTTTTCTTTATTATAGATGTTTTCAATAACAATTATTATATGCTTACTCGAATATTTAATAAATTGTATTATACATTATGTTATGTCTTTCATGTTTTTTTACATATTTGTGGATGTTTTAGAATCATATTGTTACGCTATCTGAGGTTTTGTTGGCACAGTCTTAATAAATGTTGCTAAACTCTTAAATATTTAAATGTATATTACATTGATAAGAGTGATATAAATGTTGTTCCTATATAGCATACTCTATCGAGAAGAAAAAAGCTTTGATCATTCATCTTCTATAATATTTATTACAACACTTGACGTATATTTGCTACTGGAGAAGCTTTTAGATTTTATTTATTGAAAGATTTAAGTGAAAGAAGTTATGTAACTAGAGTTCCAAAATTGACTCCTTGTTTATAGGTTTAAATTGATGCTCATTACATAATTGAATATATTTATGCTTTATCAAAAATAAAATACAAGTCATTCTATTGCAATTATAGCTTGATAAAGTTCTTTTGACTGAGAAATTTATCTTCTAAGTTGAAGAGGAATGATTAAAATAAGCCAATTTGACAAATAGCTATTTATTATGGGAAGTTTTTTGGATTGGCTAGTCAAGCCGTCATGTAAGTTGAGTGAACAATGCCAACTTGAATTTGGCCTTCTGGATGTTCGGCTATACAGGAGCAATTCTTGAAGGATTTTTTTCTCATATTTAATGGAGCAACTTGTTCTATAGCATCTAATGCTTTTCCATGTGACTTGAAATATGAGATTTCAAGGTCTAAAGTGCCCTAAAGAGTACAAGTGGGCTTTGACAATATTTTAACTTTGAGGCGGCATTGTTCCTTAGAATATCCATCATCACAATAGTTTTGGACTTGTGAAATAAATCTTTGGAAAATTTCTAAGGGCCTTTGTTGGAGAAAAAATAATCAGTGGCATATTGTGTAAAAATAATTAATAATTTATATAATGGAGCAAAAATAAAACACAAATAAAAAATAATAGATTTACTTTATTCAAATTGTTATATTTATTCTTTCCATTGGTCAACATGAAGAATGGAAGATTTATTATTTTCCTTACAACTTTAGGGTAGGATATGAAAAAGAATATATTTATTGTCAAAGGCATAACATATTAAAAAAGTGGGGGATCAAGACATACATACTAAGCTAAAGATTGAAGATTGTAAGAAGAAGAATAATGATAGTTTGATCAATGCAAATATTCAACAAAGTGGAGGTTCCAGAAAAAATCAACATCTAAATCATTAGGATCAAAATCCTAAGGGCAACACCTTTTATCCTCAGTTTGAGTGCATTGAAACGTGTAATTTAATTGTGGATAGATGTTTTCTTATGCTATCTCTTAGTCTTAAATCAAAGGCTAAACTTTGAAGAATCAAAAATAATTTATTTTGGAATTGCACAAGATGAGAATGCATTATAGTTCTAGCATAATATTGATCGTTAAAAATCTCATGGAAGCCAAAATAAAAAGTTTAATACAAAGGACAAATAATATGATATTATTATTTGGCTTTAGTCACTTCAATCATAATTGAAGGTGTTGCAGGCATTCTAATATTGTTTTTGTGCTTTGTAGCATCTATCAATAGCAGACACTAGTTCTAAATTTATTCATTTTACAGTTGTAATCATGTTTGATAACTACTACAACATCTAATGTTTGCATGATAGTAACTTATCATGATTTTGCCTTCATTATTTTTAATCTCGCTAGCCTAATTTGATGTAAAATTGGGGTTAAGTTGGATATCTACTTATCATGTTACCCTTGCCCTCTATCTTGTGCGAACACTGAATTTAATCTCCACCTTGCATGATATTGAGACTCTGCTCTTTGTTGTACATGCATAATGGTGCCACCCTACACCCGGCCCTATGATTATCTACAATGGAAAAAATGGCTAGGGGTGTAAAAGAGCCGAGCTTGAGTGAGACCATTGTTTGCTTGTGTTAAGCTCGTTGGAAATTTTTTAGCTCGATGTAGGCTCGTGTTCGAAATTGCTTGTGAATAACTTGTTTTTGATCGACTCGAGTAAAATTTGTTTATTTGTTTAAACTCATGTTCAGCTTGAACTTAGCTCAAATTATTTAAAAAATAATAGAATTTAACATTTTTTTAAATGCAACTTAAAAAATTAATATAAAAATATTATATATTAATGACTTGATTAATTCAATCGAAAGCGAGCCGAAGACGATCGAATAAAAGTTTATTTGTGTTTGTCACATTTGCTTAATGAATGAATCAGACACGAGTTATTTAACCCGTCAAGCATGTGTTGTTCTCAAACGAGCTTTTTTGGCAGCCCTAAACACAACCTTTATGATACCTTGATCTTTTGGAAGAAATCACTTGACATCCTCCCTTTGGTCAATGCCACTATGCACTTACCTTGACAATGACTCACTCCTCCATTGATGACATATGGTAACAAACATAGCCCTCTAGTAGGGTTGTAAACTAGTAGAGCTTGAGCGAGCCAAGCCCCTTTTCATATTTGGCTTGTTTGAAAATTTAGTTGTTCATATTCGACTTGTGTTCAAAATTGTTTGTTAAAATCTATTCTTGTCCTCTTTGAGTATGTTTAATATGTTGGATTTTGTCTTCTATTTGGCTTGAAATGAGCTCAATTAAAAAAAATAAATCTAAACATTTTTAATTGTAGAAAATACATATGAATGGATCAACTTTAAGCAAAAAAAATTCATTTCTTACACAATAATATTATAATATAAATATCGAAATCATTTCAAATATACAAACAATAATTAGTCTCATATAAATTAGAATTTTTGTAAAAATTATAAATGACTTCTTACATTGAAAATTTGTAATTAACAACTACATCAAAAAAAGATCAAATTGTCGCATTAACTGTGTCCAAATTCTTATTTCTAAGCCAAAGAAGTTCAAAATTTATGCTGCAGAAAATTAAAGAGTTAAGAACTAGGGCATTGAGACATCACTAATCCCCATTTCCAAATATAAGTTCATATCATTCAAAGCATGTATTCCAACTCCAAACTGCAACTAACTAACACAAGATTCAATAAGTAGAAATTTAAAGAAATTAATAGAAAATCTATAAGTTAAGAAATAGTGGCAGTGAGATGTCACCAATCCTAATTTCCAAATGTAAATTAATATGATTCAAAGTAGATATTCCATTTCTAAAAAGTCCAACTCTTGCTTTAATTTTCACATATAACTCCCAAATGATAGAAAATTAAACTTGTAGTAGAGGGAGATGAGCTCAGATAACACCCACCGACAAAAATTAACGTAAGTAATCCTTCTAGGTGATAGGAAAACAATTAAAATAAAAGTGTTTATTTCCCAAAACGGTTGATTACTTTCATGTCTCCTGATATCATAATAACTCAAAAAAGATGAGGATATTGTGAAGTATCAATGACCTTATTAACCATATAATATTTGATGAGGAAATAAATATTAAAGAAGATATCATAAGAGCCTCAAGAATTAATCATAAGAGCCTTAAAAATTAAAGAAAATGTTGCTAAAAAATAGGGGAAAAACTCATTTAGCAACATTTCGAAATATCAAAAAGATCAGAAGCATGGTTAGACATATATGAACCATCCTCAAAATAAATCTGCAAATGATCTTTAGAAGTATAAATGGAACCTGATGACTCAACGAAATCTACAAATCCCAACATGTAATTAAAATTATATGAAGTATTTGCCTCACTTGACAAGTTTGAAAAGTCTATAACTGCTGCACCAGAAAAAACAAATTTATTTGCATAAGGATTATACATGTCCTAAACAACATTCTTTACCTCTTGAATTTTTAATTATAGTTCAACTGGTGAATATATCTTTGGAAATGTAATTTGTATGAATTTCATCTTCGAGCATGGATCCAACAGAACTGTCACTGATATAAGCAAGTTACAAATATCCCATTGTTTATTAAATTTTAATTTCATAACAAATGTCATTTTTCTTATATATTCATTCAAAGAACATAGGAAGAAAAATATTTTAGTTGAATAAGTAGAGCTAGAAATCATGTTTAAAACATGATTAAAAATAGATAGAAAGTTTCTAATTTTTCCATACTTCTTATAATCTGAATCGCATGACAATTATTTGTAATTATTGTCACGAGCGGCATTGTGACTAAAGACAAAACGGCAATTAAAAAAAGACTTAGACATTATATAGTAAGACTTTCATCTTGTAGGCGTATCAACAGATAAATTCTTTAAATTAGGAACATCTAGCTATTTAGATGCCCAACAAGCTTGTGTAATCTCATACTTTTCTAAGTATTTAATTGACTCTCTATGAATAATTTATTAAACATCCCTCAATCCATCTTTAACACCTATATTCAAGATGCACGTAAAACACCTTACATGAAAGAAGTGACCACAAAAATATAGCTTCCCTAGAGTTTGAAAATTGTCTTTAAGAGATCTAGTTACAATATCATTACTACTAGCATTATCTAAGGTGATTCAGGATATCTTACTATGAAGATTTCAATCCAATAAGCATTCACCTATAAGATCCATAAATATATGTACCAGCATGAGAAGGTTCTAACTCAATAAAATTAATGATTCCCTTCTATAATTTTTAAGACTCATATATGAAATGAATGGTTAGGCACACATACCATATTGTCTTATTCGAATTCCAAAAATTTGAAGTCAAGAAAACTAAATGAATATTTTTGAAATAACTTTTAAATTTTCTTTTTCAATGTCATACATCTTCATGCAATCATTCTTAATGGTGTTTCTAGATATTTTCTCGTAGTTTGCATTTAAAACATTCAATAACATCTTAAATCACATGTGCTCAACAATCATAAATGTATACTTATGCATAATAATCATCTTAACAATAATTTTCCTGATTTTATGTTGGTTATAAATCCTGGGATCATAAGAAAAGGTAGAGAAATGTAACAATTTTTGTCTTTTATCACTTGACTCAATAATATTCTTGTTCTTAGCTTTAATTTTCTCATACTCTTTCACATGTTTAAGGAATTGTGATGTCGTACCACTCTATGATTTGTGAAATTTAATATGATTACAAACGCGTTGCACAATATAGTTGAAACTCTCTTGAATGTAAATGTTGTTTCAACTAAATAATCCCACAACAAATACTATTTTTCTAACATTCTTTATAGGGAAAACTATTGTATTATACTCAAGAACGACCACATTTTTGGGTTCTTAAAGAAGATTTGAATTTTCATTATTGTTTTCAAGTTTCCCCAATATTTCATTGCCAGGAGATCTAGGTTAAGGGAGATCCAATGTGGACATTATGAAATGGTAGGTTGGTAGTCCACTAAATAAAAAAATAACTTATAAATATTTTGATCATCTCAAATTGATCTAATTATAATATCACAACATATGTAAACCTATCATATATATCATAAATATCAACAAACTAAGTTGTCACCAATAAAGTGATAAGCATAATAAAAATATCATACACTCTTAAATATAAACAAACTAAGTTGTCAATGATAAAGTGGTAAACATAATATAAATAAACATGTCATTCATCAGCAACTTCAGTCGATCAAAATTTCCAACTTTATGTTTGACAAAAAAAAAATAGTGCAGGGCATTAATATACCTCCTAAAATATGTATAAATCCCTAAGCTTAACTTGATATAATTAATATTTTACAAGACACAACATTATATATGAAACATCTACTGATCCACAAGCACACGTGCACTAAAGCTAATACATATTCACTATCAAACTGAAAGGATGAATGCCTAAACAAAAGGCAAAAAACATCTACGACTTCAATGACAAGTTTCAATCAGAAGCACAACCATGGTAAGTGTAATAAAAAATAATTGGTTTATTAAAAAAATAAATTAATGTTAAGTAAAACCAACACAACTAGGGCTTCGATAAAAAAATAAGGATTCATGATTATAAAACTAATTTTAAATGAGACAACAACATAATTTAAAAAATTATGCAGAAACAATGCATTTAATTGAAAAAATGGTTTCAAAATATCACAAGAACAAAACACAAAGGAAATCCTGAAGAAATGATGAGGAAAAGAAGTAGTCCAACAACTTTGGGGGATATTGAGGAGCTTATAACCTTCAGAACAAGAGGCAACAACAGAAAATACCAGAGATACAATATTAACCCCAAATAGAAGGATGCTCTCCCTCCCACTCTGTAGCTCAAAGTGTTGGAATGAAAATTAGGGCAGAGTTAGCTTTTGTTCAAAATATGACCTTTTGGCGATTCATTACTTAAGGCTGGTTGTTTGATTAACAGACATTTTGGTTTCACAACTCGAGCGTACTCCACAGAAATGACGGAATGAGGCTTGCGACTTGTGCCTCTGTTGGCACTATGAACTTTCTTCAGGTAAACAAATTTAAAAATATTATATAAAAAATTAATTAAAAATATTAATTATTCAATTATTTCGAGTCTAAATGATCCGGACACGATTGAATAACATTCTGTTTATGTTCTATTCATTTATAACTTGAGCTCAAATTTTTTGTTTTTGTTTTGCTCGTACGGTTAACAAGAAATCGAATTCGAGCTTTTTATCGAGCTGAAGTTGAACTGTTTGTGAACATCAAGCTTTTTCGACAGCCTTTATTTTAGCTACCGTGTTTTTTTTACTGTTTGACTTCAACTGAATAAAAAATAATATATGGCATAGTAACCTCAATAATATTATCCCATTTATCAAACAAAATATAATATATTTAATACTTTTTTTGAAGCCCTCTCGACTGTCAAGTCCATCTTAGACAAGAAAACTGATAGTCTCCTGAAATTTAAGAATATGAAAATCCCCAACTCTTCTCCTTACCTATTTTCAAGTTTTTTCATGCTTATAAATTTTTTCGTTCCTCATCTCCGCAAGAAAATCTAATCTAAAAATAAAGAATATAACATATACTTTTTAAATTTAAATCTAATTACATAATTCTTTTGCAACCTTCTTCGTTCAAACAAAATACAAATTACATATTCCATTACATATAATAAAAATTTCATCTTAAATTTCAAACAATATAAAATATAAAAGAAAATTATTTTTGATATAAAAATAATGAAAATTTTATTTCATTGTGTATGAAGTTTTCCATAGAATGGTGAAAATTTTATTCTCCTTCTTCATGATAGTTTTCAATTATGCAAATTTTTTATATTATTATGTCAAGTTAGTCACCTATGTCTTTATAATTCTTGCAACTCAAACAAATTGATGTACGCATAAACGATAACATGACAGAACTTGTGGCAGACACAAATTAACCACTATCTCATTTAATTGGGCTCACTGACAAAGAGGAACATCTTCAACAAAAATTAAACATTGAAAACTCTTGAAGTATGCAGAAGTTGATCATCCATACTGCCCTTAGAATGTCACCAGTGTCTAACATGAATTGTAGAGTGCAAACGCATACTTAGTTAATTGCAAGATATTGGCGAACTACCAAACTAACTTATACCGAGATAAATAAAATGATTGTGCTCACTCACTTGTTGAATGTGTCTTGATAATATCATTTCACTTGTCTCGGTATATGGTAGGCTTCATTTGGTGTAGCTTTCTTTGTGCGGTGCGGCGGGACATCGCCAAAAAGATCTGTTTGGGGAGATTTTTCATATGCGGTGGCCACAAATCAGAGCCAAAAGCGGGCCGCAAAATCGACCCCGCGACCCCGCTTGTCTCCTTCGACATTTTACACAGGTGCCCTCCGATTCCTGCAATCCGGGTTCAGCGAAGCTCCCTTGCCATCAGCGCGCTTCGTCGGTCTACTTCCATCAGCGACTCCCGAGGACGAACCCCATGGCATCAAGCTCTGCTTCTTCCTCATCTTCATCTTTCTGTTCATCTCCTCCCTCTTACAGCTACCCCTCAAACATAATCCATATGGATGGAGATCATCTCATTTCCATCCTCCTACTTCTTCCTCTCGAGTCTATTATTTCCTTCTCCATGACATGCACAAGGTTTAGGTCTCTGGGATCCTCAGACTCGCTTTGGAAGGAAATTTGCAGGAGGGATTGGACAAAAGATGGGGTTTCACCCAGGCCCAGATGTATATTTTGTTCGCATCAATGTACAAATATATCAAATTTCTCTCTTGATCATTAAGAAGCTTTATGGTTTCCATATTTTAATTTTAAGGTTTACATTCATTTACTTTTCCTTTCTTGTATTTTTATCAAAAATAATTTTCTTTATATATTTCATTGTGTTTGAAGCTTTTTCTGGAATGATAAAAAATTTTATTCTCATTCTTAATAATAGTTTTCAATTATGCATTTTTTTATATTATTATGTTAGATTAGTCACTTATGTAATTATAAGTCTTGTAGCTCAAGCAAATTTATGTACACGTAAATAACAACAAGATACAGGTTGTGGTAGACATGAAGTTCACAACTAAAGATCATAAACCACAATATTGTTAGAATTATCAAATTTACAAGTTGGATACAACACAAATAAACTAGTGTATAACATGAATGGTAGAGTGCATGCAAATACTCCGCTAATACATGATATTGGTGACCTACCAAACTAAATTATACGGAGACACGTAAAATGTTACTGCACACATTCAACAAGTGAGTGTGTTGGCAACAAAATTTCATTTTTCTCAACATAAGTTAGCTTGGTAGCTCGCCATTATGTTGCAGTTAACTGAGTATGCATCTGCACTCTACAATTCATGTTAGATACTAGTGACATTGTAAGGACAGTATGGATGATCAACTTTTGAATACTTCAAAGGTATTCAATGTTTATTTTTGTTCAAGATGTTGCCCTTTGTTATTGAGCTTGAATAAATGAGATAGTGGTTAATTTGTGTTGTATTCATCTTGTAAAATTAGTAATTCCGGCAACATTTGTGTATGTTCTTTTGTGGTGAACTCCATGCCTGCCCCAAGTTGTGCCATGTTATCATTTATGCATACATCAAATTGTTCAAAATGCAAGAGTTATAAAAACATGTGACTAACATGACATAAAAATATAACAAATTTGCATAATTGAAAACTATCATTAAGATGGAGAATAAATATTACATCATTCTAAGAAAAACTTCAGACACAATAAAATAAAAATTTCATCATTCCTTTTATATCAAAAATAATTTTCTTTTATATTTCATTTAGTTTGAAGTTTCTTATAGAATGATCAAATTTCAATCTTTTTCTTAATGAAAGTTTTTAATTATGCAAAATTTTTATATTATTATGTCAGAATAGTCACTTATGTAGCTATAATTCTAGCAGATCAAGTAAATTCATGTACACATAAACAATAGCAAGACACAGGTTGTGACAAACATGAAGTTCATAACAGAAGATTGTAAACCACAATGTTGTTTGAATTATTAGATTTATAAGATTAATACGACACAAATAAACAACTTTCATTTGGTTAAGCTTTATATCAAAGGATAACTTCTTGAACAAAAATTAAATATTGAATATTTTCACAATATACAGAAGTTATTCATCCATACTACCATTAGAATGTCACCAGTGTAAAACATGAATGGTAGAGTGCAAGCAAATACTCTTCTAATTGCACGATGTTGGTGGCCTATTAAACTAACTTATATTGAGACACGTGAAAAGCTACTACTGACACATAATATAGTTTGGTAGCTTACTAATGTCTTGTAGTTAACTGAGTATGCGTCTGCACTCTACAATTCATGTTAGACACTAGTGCCATTCTAAGGGCATTCTGAATGATCAACTTCTGCATATTTTGACGGTATTGAATGTTTATATTTTGTTCAAGGCGTTGCCCTTTGTTAGTGAGCTTAATTAAATGAGATAGTGGTTAACTTGTGTTGTATTCATCTTGTAAATTTACTAATTCTAACAACATTGTGGTTTATGATCTTATTTTGTGAACTTCATGTCTGCCACAACCTGTATCTTGTTGTTGCTTATGTGTACATGAATTTGTTTGAGTTGCTAGAATTATAATTACATAAGTGACTAATTTGACATAATAATATATGAAAATTGCATAATTGAAAACTTTCATTAAGAAAAAGAATAAAAATGATAGTTTTCAATTATGCAAATTTTTTATATTATTATGTCAAGTTAGTCACCTATGTCTTTATAATTCTTGCAACTCAAACAAATTGATGTACGCATAAACGATAACATGACAGAACTTGTGGCAGACACAAATTAACCACTATCTCATTTAATTGGGCTCACTGACAAAGAGGAACATCTTCAACAAAAATTAAACATTGAAAACTCTTGAAGTATGCAGAAGTTGATCATCCATACTGCCCTTAGAATGTCACTAGTGTCTAACATAAATTGTAGAGTGCAGACGCATGCTTAGTTAATTTCAAGATATTGGCGAACTTCTAAACTAACTTATACCGAGATAAATAAAATGATTGTGCTCACTCACTTGTTGAATGTGTCTTGATAATATCATTTCACTTGTCTCGGTATATGGTAGGCTTCATTTGGTGTAGCTTTCTTTGTGCGGTGCGGCGGGACATCGCCAAAAAGATCTGTTTGGGGAGATTTTTCATATGCGGTGGCCACAAATCAGAGCCAAAAGCGGGCCGCAAAATCGACCCCGCGACCCCGCTTGTCTCCTTCGACATTTTACGCAGGTGCCCTCCGATTCCTGCAATCCGGGTTCAGCGAAGCTCCCTTGCCATCAGCGTGCTTCGTCGGTCTACTTCCATCAGCGACTCCCGAGGACGAACCCCATGGCATCAAGCTCTGCTTCTTCCCCATCTTCATCTTTCTCTTCATCTCCTCCCTCTTACAGCTACCCCTCAAGCATAATCCATATGGATGGAGATCATCTCATTTCCATCCTCCTACTTCTTCCTCTCGAGTCTATTATTTCCTTCTCCATGACATGCAGAAGGTTTAGGTCTCTGGAATCCTCAGACTCGCTTTGGAAGGAAATTTGCAGGAGGGATTGGACAAAAGATGGGGTTTCACCCAGGCCCAGAGCTTCTGTTGAGTATATTTATTTTTTTCCTATTTATGTTAGTTCTAGTTGAGGTTTCTTGTCTCTTCACTTTGATTGAAAGGCAATTTCATGGAGATTTTATGTTCCATTTGTTTGGGGTGATGAACTTGTGTGTGTCAACTTATGTTTGGACTTATATATTGTATCTTCCGTTTCACTTTATAACTGTGATCACGGGAGTGCTTATAGAGCTCAGGATGTCCAATCAAAACCATAGGTGAACTTAGCATATTATCAAAGCTAGTTTTTCCTTTGATTCTAATTTTTGACATTCCATTTTAACTTAGGGCTGTTGGATTTTTGTTTCTCTGATGCATTGACTTGAGATGGAAAATATTAGTGTATCTTCAACTTTGTATGACATAACCCAGAGCATGGTGAAGTCATTTTTTTTATCTATCCCAACTACTTAGGAGTGGTTTTTCATCATGCTGTGTGCACATGAAAACTATTTTTAGTTGATGTTTATCATTGTGCAACTTTGTTCCAACAAGTTATGGCCACTTTTGCAACATTATCATGTTATCTGGAAAATGAGTGATATCAACTTTGTCGCATTTATTTGAAGTTCGCTGCTGTAGATAAGCTAAATTTATATTTTTACATGTTTAGCTTGTAAAGTGAATTTCTACTTCTAATTTATCATATATAAGGTTATCATTGTTCTGTTCCAAACAGTTTAAATAAACAGGGGACAGAATAGTCATTTTTCCATGAACAGCTGGTCCACAGCTGTTTTCACATAGCTGCAACAAACAACCAGCGACCTTTCCGGCAGCAGCTTCCCCACAGCAGTTTCCTGGGTAGCGCAATTGCAGCTGAAAAAGTTGGAAAACTGCAGCTGCGCCAAACAGACCCTTAGTTTAGTGGGTCACCAATATCGTGCAATTAACAGAGTATTTGCATGCACTCTACCATTCATGTTATACACTGGTGACAATCCAAGGGCAGTATGGATGAATAACTTTTGTATATTGTGAATATATTTAATATTTAATTTTTGTTCAAAATGTTATCTTTTGTTACAGAGCTTAACCAAAGGCGAGAGTAGTTCATTTATGTTGTATCCATCTGATAAATTTGTTAATTCTAACATCATTATCGTATGATCTTCTGTTGTGAACTTCATGTCTACCACAACCTATCTTGTTATTGTTTATGTGCACATGAATTTGCATGAGTTGCTAGAATTATAATTACGTAAGTGACTAATCTAATAAAATAATATAAAAGATTTGCATAATTGAAAACTATCATTAAGAAAAATAAAATAAAATTTTCAATCATTTTATAAGAAACTTCAAACAAAATGAAATATAAAAGAAATTTATTTTTTATATAAAAAAATGCTATGTCTCTATGAAACCGGCGAGAAATTCTGTCGACATGCTCTTCTTGAGTTATCATTTTCATCAAAATCGTCTTTAGTTCCTAGTTCTCTTTTGCCAGTGTCCAATTTCTCCTTCAATCGAGCTCATCATTTTTTCTTCCTTCATGTGAAAGCTTGAGCTACCTTTAAACTATTCTCGTGCCATGCTTTTCCTCTATTAGTCAGTTTTCTAAAGTTATCACTTGATCCCCGGGCTTGGCTAAGGATCGCTCAAATTCACCGAATGTCAAGGCTTGGAGGTGGGTGACTTCCTTAACCATTACGTGATAACAAGCAAAATTCTATTGAAGCTCGTCATAATTGAGCAAATTTAAAACCTCCTCAAACTTGTTTGACCACACCACCTTCGAGAGAAGCGCATGAATGTTATCAACCTCTAGGTTGTTAGGGAACCAATCCTTTGTCCATTCAATCATGTAATACTGGTGGTTGGAAGTGATGCAAATCTTTTCGGTCCCACATTGTGGCAGAATCCATTTGAAAGGGACACCTTTTCTTTTCAAAGGAGGAGGTGGGGTGTCAACAACATCCATGATAGGTTTTCTTTTTTCCTCTTTACCGGAAGGACATGACTCCTTGTCAGCCGAGGGAATAGGGACTGATTCCAGAGTAGGCTCTATTTTGTTTCCACACAAAAACTTCGATAGATCGATGGGAGAGTGGTGGCTGGCTTCGACCCTTGCAGACATCGAGAAATAAGGAGTTAGCTGGACGACGATCGTTTGGTTGCGATGTTTGAAGTTTTTCGTAGAATGATGAAAATTTTATTCTTTTTCATAATGAAACTTTTAATTATGCAAATATTTTATATTATTATGTCAGATTAGTCATTTATTTAATTATAATTGTAGCAGTTCTAGTAAATTCATGTACATAAACGATAATAAGACACAGGTTGTGACAAACATGAAGTTCATGTCGGCACTATTTTTGGTTGAGGAGTTGCCCGTAAGAAGCTGTCAGTTATTGGAATCAAAATTTTGTCGCCCGCTTCGGAAGGATATTTTAATTTACATATAAGTTTAAGTTTAGAAAAATATGAAATCAAACTGACCCCATATTTTTCATAGTTTAAATGAAAAAGCGTTGTACATCAAACTCTGTATCTATCCCGAAGGATAAACATAAGACTTAAGGATGAGGCTCGATCAAATATACTAAGAAATATATGACATCCGTTTGGTCGACGAAACCGTTTTATTTACCGATAATTTCCCCTATTGAATATGAAAAATTAAATAGGATTTATTTAAGCTGGGTTCGGACAAGTTTCCTATAATGGTAAGCCCCTATAGTTAATTACATCTTAGATAACCGAAGTCACCTATGAAAACTTTCGATAAAAATCATGAAATATTATCTTCAAGGAGATCAAATGATAGAACTTTTCAACTATATCAGACAAAGAGGTGTGAAAAGGGATTGGTTCAAATTTGAAATATTTATTGTAGAATCTAAAGAAGGAAGAACTAGGGGATGTCTCAGATCCGAAGAAGAACCTCGATGACTTCCCAGTCTATCCTATTGTTTGGCTTCAATTTTGAGGAGAAATTTATTTGAGTGTTTCATCCTGCTAATTCTATTAGTTAGGGCTTACATTCATGTGAAACGATCGCACAATTAGCCTGGAAGATGTGAGGATTTAGGAGGTGACAGACGACAACCTCAGAATCCTAAGACGAGTTAGGGCTTAGATTGTACAACAGATCTGTACAAAGGCCTAAGGATAAGGTGAGGATTTATGTTGCATAACCAAACAATCTCAAAATCCTATGGCTTTTTGTTTAATTCTAAGGAAATGGTTTAGCTCGGGAAAACAGGTTTTGCTGTTGCAGATGGTCGTGTTGCCCACAATGCTAGCTCCAAACTCCACGTCGTAGCAAGTTTATATTTTATAGGGTGTTATGATGTCAAATCAGATGGCCTTATGGTTAAAGTTCTTTAAATGTTATGAGGCATGTTAAAGTTGATTAGAGAGACACCGGTTAGGATCCTACGGTTCCCTCGTTCCGGTACTGTTATTTTCTTTTGGATTCACTTAGTCCAAGTGAATTTACTAAACTCGACTTAATGAGTTCCATACTTTCATTTAGACCGCTGGAAGTCTCGTTAGCAACTGTAGGTTACTTCCTCCGAGGGATTCCCAATCATCTGACAGAGACATTTTAATTTAGTTGTAATTGTTGTTTTG
>NW_018250474.1:80563-84140 GCF_001263595.1 Phalaenopsis equestris | reverse complement strand
GGTCTAACCGGCAATGTCGGATATCGAGGTACCCCTACGAGTCATGGACTGATTGTAGAGATAGAATGATGACTTTCAATAAGGTGATAAAAATCAACCAAGTCAAACAAAATATCCACGAAGTTGGATATAAGAGATGGATCAATCAAGCAATGATGCTTTCTCACCAAGAACAGACTAGAAAGTCAACAAGGTTCTTAAAAAAAAAGGTGAGGCACCAAATCTTAGTTAGGTTCAGAGTAACTGACTAAATCAAATGCTTAGACATGTAAAATGGTCTCAGCAACAAAATGCACTCATTAAGAGCTTAGCCAAAATCCAACTATAGCTCGAATCTAGCTCGAATCGAATGAGACACTCTCAAACAGTCTGGGAGATATATATCCCAGCTAAAACACAGATCGATCAAGACTAAAAGAGTGGTCAGTCGATACAACATGTCATCAACAAGAGATTTTGGGGTGCCCCCAAATTGGAGTATATAACATCCATACTAACCTTGCATAATAAGTGAAAAGAGGTAGGATAAAACACTCTTCAAAGCAAAAGCATGTAAACCCTGCACCATCAAATGTAGAAAGTCATTCTACATGCAGTGTCAGGATATAAAGAGGCGTGGTGGCAAGAATTTGCCTAAACCACTAAGTGTTCGCCGAAGTAGAGCGATCAACCTCTGTCCATAAACAAAGTGAGAATCAATGGTGGTGGTGTGCCTCGGATCTCCCTTTATCAACATAGGAAAATATCATCTAACGTAAAGTGTTGGCACAACAGAAGTGGGCAAAAGTCACTCCAACAGGATCATAATAATACCTGACACAACATCAGGTATAGTAGCACTAAGTACCACACCAATGGTCCCGTGCAACACCTCGGCGACAACATCTCGACAATTTTCATGGACTGCACAACAGATAGCAAATATCCTGGCCTCGTAACAGACCGACAGACAAACCTAGGTCTCCTACTACGAGGGCCTATAGGACAAGATGAATAAGGAAGTTTGCTCAGACGTCTAGAGGATCCAGGTAAGGAACAAGGAATTTCTCTCAAAGAAAAGGACCCAGTCCCCATAGAAGGGAAATTGCTCCAATAATCTTCTTGGCAAGAAGATCTGTAATGGAGTCATCAATATGGACCGCAGATTTAGAGCACTCCATGTTCTAAGGAGGGAGCGCCCTCACAACTATCATGGTTGGGGTATAATCCACACAACCAGATAATACAATAGAGTGATTCTCTGTAAAGGGAGTGCTAAATTTCCCATCAACTGGAACCATAATAGGTAAAGAGACGTGTGGCTGGCTATCCCCCCTGCCATAATTGTAGCAATACGTTTTTATTCCTCTGAAGCCCTTGCCCAATGTATGGACAAACGAGACCTCAGAGAAACCCAGAACATGGGGCTAGGACGGTCATCAAACCAGCGAAAACATTTCCCCTTAAATAGGATGTTGCTCCTACAATTTTCTCAGTCAGAGAACTCGTGGTAACGACAACAACATGGACTGCAATATGAGAATAATTTGCATCCTGGGGAAGAAACAATCCCCACATAATCCTGGCTAGAACATAGTCCATATTACAAGACATAGGAGAAAAATGATTCTCAGCTAACAGGATTTGAGCATCATCACGTGTCAGAACCGAAAGGAATCATGGCGGGGACATGGTCCACACTGCCAAAGGACGAAAATGATGATTCTCAACCAACGGAATATAGGCATGATCCTGGGCCGGAACCAAAGAGAGTCATAGCGGGGACATACCACACCGACCACAGACATACCACACCGCTAAAGGACACTACCATAAAAAGGTAACTCTAGCTCACTTAGATAGTGCTACATCCGCAGGATGAAAATCCTCAAAACACGGAAGGACTATAAAAGAGGCAAGGAAAGAAAATAAGAAAGAGCGAGAAAGAGCGTTGTAGTGCATCGCCATCTGGTACTAGCCTCTTCCTTGAGGAAAAAATAGCACCGATACGAGCTACTATAACGAAAAGAGTATTACATGCACAACTCCTCATTTTCAAAGGAGGGAATGCAACAAGCATCCGGTGGGGATGTAATCCACACAATCTGGGACAGTAGCAAAACGACTCACAATTTGGGGTCAAAGACACCTCCTAAACTGGAATCGGGACAGGTATAGAAACACAAAATAGAACATGCTACTAAACTTGCAGCAATCTATTCCTAGTCCTCCTGACCTTCCTGCCTAATCAAGGGACAGGTGGAACCTCGGGGGAATAGGAACGGAAATAGAGAACCGGGACTGAAGTCATACCGGCGACAGTAGTGACAACCCTACTGCTAGTAAAATACGGGGCAGGAAGATCAGTGGAAACACAGAGGTACAAGTCTGGAAAAGACAGTCAGGTGCTACGGCGCGTCACTATCGAGCACCACCCCATTTTTGCAAAAGAAGCGGGCGCAACACAAGCCACGGTAGCAAAGATAACTCGATGTGCACGACTCCCCTTTTAAGGGGGAGTGCACAAAGAAAATGCCTCAGAGGGCATAAGAATAACTCAATATGCACATCCCCCACTTAATGGAGAGGGCATAGAGCCAAAAGCGTAAAAGGGCGTAGAAATGACTCAATATGCATGTCTCCCCTTTTAAGGGAGGGCATAGAGTAAATGCCTGAAAGGGCATAGAAATGACTCAATATGCACATCTCCCCTTTTAAGGGGGAGGACATAGAGCGAACGCCTCAAAGGGCGTAGGATCACGTAAGGTAATCCCACATGGGTGCTCAAAGAAACTGAAGGTTATGACACCCTCAGGAGCACACAAAGCGCTCTGGGAGAAGGGAAAGGGTTCCCCCAGCGGTAGTGATCATATCCATCTTCCTGCTCTTCGACGTAGCGGGGCAAAAAGGGACAATGATCTGAAACAGGAAAAAAAGTTATGAAATCAATCAAAAAAATACAACAACGTCAATGCATGCGATAATGCAGCAACCGAACTGTCGAGGGAGAGAAAGGGACATAATTCATCGAGTTGCTACCCTAGCAAATGACAAATGGACTGAAAACTAAGGTCTCACAAAAGGGCTCAACTGTGACTCGAAGAAAGAAAACCAGGTCACGATAATATGAGCGAAACTCTTAGTATGGAGAGAGGCTATAACCCATAAGCAAAACTTCAAGTATGGAGAGAGATTCATCCACAGCAGAGTCACTATTTTTGCGAATATGCTGGGATCCGCAAGTCACCCAAGCGAAAGTCCTAGTATGAAGAGAGAGATTAATCCTCAGCGGAGTCGTCATTTTATTTTCGTTCATTTTTATCTTTTTTATTTTAAAAGGAGTCACAAGTTTTTCGATCGTTGTATAATTCCCTCTTTCGAATAAATCTCTATCACGAATCAGATCAGTGAATCAAAGAGGAGAGGAACCAAATAACAAGAGACATACAACAAAAACATACGACAAAGAGACAAACAAGAGAAAAAGTAAAACGTGGAGAGTCTACGTGCGATAAACCTCGCAAGGATATGTTAAGAATGTCCGCCTAAATAAGATCAGGGGGAGGCACCTTGAACCAATATCTACGAAAGCAGTATC
>NW_018250474.1:25146-74873 GCF_001263595.1 Phalaenopsis equestris | reverse complement strand
AAATGGATGTCCGGCGGCGGCGTGTTCTGACGGCGAGCGGGAGGGAGTTCGTGTCGAGAGATCGGCTAGAGCTCTCTTTTTGCCATTTTTGAGGAAGGAAGGAAGCAGTTATCCTTTCCTTTTTTTTTAGCCCAGGAGAGGGAATAGAGGAGAGAGGGAGGAGAGAGGAGAAAGAGAGAGGGGCTTTTTTGAAGTTTTTTGCAAAAAGAACCAAAAAAAAAAAAAAGAGGGATGCGTTGGTTCATAGGGAGGAGGAAGTTACGGCTCTTTTTTCACATCCCACGAGGAAGGTGCTCGGTGGGATGAAGGCTGACGAATCCAAATTTTTTTTGAGAGGGCGTCACCGGATGGCTTGCAGATGAGGAAGAAGACAGCGGTGAAGGAAAAGCCGGCCAAGAAAGCGAGGAAAAATAAAACGGTCGGCGGCTACAGTAGATTCGGCTGCTAAGGGGAACACCGACTAGTGGGAAAAACTCCGGCAGCAGGGGCGGAGTCGGATCTTGCCGGCGAGGATTCGGCCGAGTGCAAGAGAGCAAGGCATGGCCGGGTGCTAAAGAGCCTCGCGAGTGAGAAGAACGAAGGCTAGGCTTTGCCGGCGGCTGGAGGGGCTCCGATGAGCAAATGGAGGTCCGGCGGCGGCGAGTTCTGAAGGCGAGCGGGAGGGAGTTCGCATCGAGAGATCGGCTAGAGCTCTCTTTTCGCCATTTTTGAGGAAGGAAGGAAGCGGTTATCCTTTCCTTTTTTTTAGCCCAGGAGAGGGAATAGAGGAGAGAGGGAGGAGAGAGGAGAGAGAGAGAGGGGCTTTTTTGCAAAAAAAACCAAAAAAAAAAAAGAGGGATGCGTTGGTTCATAGGGAGGAGGAAGTTACGGCTCTTTTTTCAAAAAGGAAAACTGTTTTTTTCTTATTTTTTTTATTTTAATAATAATATTAATAATAATAATAATATTATTATTATTATTACTATCTCTCCGCATCTTTTTGACGAACACTTCATCGTAGCGAAATGAAATTCTCCCCTAGGTAAATTCGACGTTCCGGACGCGTTGGCGCAGTCCGTTTCGTCATTCGGGATGGTTTGGGCCATTTTTTCGACGATCGTGCTCAAAATGATAATTTGTGCACTTTCACCCCGCCCACGAAGCCGTAGTGAAGTGGACATCCCTCGTAAGTGAAATCGATGTTCCGGACACAATGGTGGGATCCATTTCATCATCCGAGGTCATCTAGACAACTTTGCCGACGATCGGGTCAATTTGAGCCAACTTCGTGCGCGGCGCGACGTATAAAATTTATTGACACTTGTGATATCCAAAAACTGATGTCAACACCTCCTTCATGATGAAACCCCTCCTTGGAATATAACCAGATGGAACAATTTGTTATTTGCCTTACTACTTAGATACAAGATCAATATCAATTATATTCCTAGAGAGGAACAAATTTTTGTTGGGCTAACACTTACACCTGAATTAAAATTCCTGCTAAATGGTGACAATTTGGCACTCCCCTATATCAAATGTATGTAACTGCTATGGGAGGTAGACCCTTGGGGGAAAGTATTGAGTTACATAGTGTTAGACTTTACTACCGGTCCTTGTATGTAATTTCTTTTTATGTGTCCATACTCATGTGTTCCCTATTTCAGTTTCTATTTTTGCGAGGGTATATATCTTTCCAACTCTTGTAATCCCCATTTGGTTCTTTATTAACATTTAAGGAGCCTTAGTTGCTCTTTTCCTTTTAAAATATATATATATATCCCTATTTATTTTATCTCAACCCCTTTCAACTTCACCATCCAT
Organism: Phalaenopsis equestris; assembly: GCF_001263595.1. Classification (NCBI taxonomy): domain Eukaryota; kingdom Viridiplantae; phylum Streptophyta; class Magnoliopsida; order Asparagales; family Orchidaceae; genus Phalaenopsis; species Phalaenopsis equestris. The sequence goes on along the minus strand of NW_018250474.1, from coordinate 73,070 downwards.
GGAATTTGAATGTGTTTCCACTTTCTTGAGAATTACACTGCCCACTTGGGTCTTAATGCAATTACAACGAATTTTAACACTACAAAGGGTCCTTATTGTAATGTAAATGAAGTTCAAGTAAAAACCATCACATTTATAATTAAAACTTCTCCATGCATGCATCCCAATATCCTAAACATGAATCCTACTCATTGCAAAAGAATAGTAAATAAAAAATAATGGCATAATCTTCTTATGCCACTATTTCCAAAAAAGAAGAAAGAGTAAGAGAAACATATCACAAAGCACGAAGAAAACGCAACGAAAAATTTTATTACATCAAAGAAAATCCACTAGATAAGTGTTTATAAAATCATAAGATAATGAAAAACACAATACTCAGCTTTTTCCCCTTAAAATAAAGATCAAAATCTATGCCACAAAGTCTCCCGCTGATCCAAGCAATGCTAGTACATCTTCTCATAGATTCTCTCAAAATCCCCTCTCCAATCTCTCTAAAAAGGAAGAAATCTACATTTCTACTCTTATTCAAAGATCTATAAACATTCTTCATATTTTTCCACTCACACACACCACTTTTTATGACATAAAATCACTCTATTATAGTGTAGGGATGAATTTCCCAAGAGATGCCTTAAGCAACCTTCCAAAAATCATCCAAATACATCGAATCTCGGCCATAACAGCCCAAAATCACGTCCACGCTGTCTTGGGTGCAGTCGATGGTATTCTGGGCACTGTCAGTGCTATATTTTTGTCATTCCCTGGATTCGGGCGCCGTCGGCTCCAATTTGGGCGCCTTTGGTGCTGGTTTGCAGCAACTCCACCGTTTCACTCTGTTTGGCTCCGTTTTAGCTCCATTTCACCCCGTTTCAGTTGTCTTTCGTTGATAACAGATAGACCTACAGAATAAACCAAAAAAATTCTTTCTTTAAAGTGTAATTTTATTCAAAAATAAGTGAGAAGTACAAATGAGATTAATAGAAAGACATATCAAAATGTGTCAAGTCAGAATTTTTTTCTTGCTCATTTTTACTCCAAATTGCACCATTTTTGCTTCATTTTCTCCAAAAGTCCATTTCTTATACTTGAAACCAAAAATATGCAAATAACTTTCTTTAAAGTATAATATCATTAAAAAACATTAAAACGGAGCATAAAATATACATGAAAAGTAGGTAATTTTTAGGCGTATCAATATCCCCTAAAATTAAATGTTACTTTTCCTTAAGAAACCCTTTTACTACATAAAAAGTATTACTTAAAATATAGAGTTTAACTTCTAAATTTCTATAATTTTGTCTACTAAATATAATAGCACAACTTAAGAAAAATTTTCAACAATTTAAGTCAAAACTAAAAGTGTAAGAATACTTAGTAGTTAAGTCTAAGATTTCTGATTCTCTATTCATTTCAAGAAGAATTAAAATTTGTCATATTAAAGTTAGAATAATCATATGAAAAATAACTTTATGAGATCTTTATTAGTAAGGATGCTAATACTCAAATACAAGTTTACAAAATTTAATAAAGCCTTCTTCCTGAAGTTGATTCAAGTGAAGCCAATTTTTTATTAGGCATCTCCTCAAGCTTCTCCTCATATAATTTTCTTTTCTTTTATTTTTCTTTCTTCCTTTTCTTTTCTTTTGCTTTTAGTTTTTCTTTTTCTTTTCTTTCAGGATCATTTTCATTCCTTTTTTTTTCATGTGAGGATTATTATATCTGGATAGCCTTTAATTATTTTGAACTTCACTATCCTCTTCTTAATTTTCAAAACTTTTCACATTCGTTCACTTTAAAAATTGATATTATCTTTGAAGATTTTTCATATGGTCTCATTATTTTCTTCTTATAGGAAACTCTAAGATTCTTAAAACATAAATAATACAATTTCCTTTACTTTAAATAGAAAAAAGATATAGTTTTATCCTTTCGTACCAAACATCTTAACTCTAGAATTAACCTTCATTATTGAAAACTTTTACTTAAGTCTACTATATATTTAGAAACACAAATATAATTATTTAAAATTAGCCTCTAATACTGAAGGTTATGTTAGATTAAATTTTGATAATATAGTTAATGAGGACAAATATTATTTTGTTTCTATCTCTTAAAAGAAAATTTTCTTCTCTCCAAACTTGAATTTTAACATAATTTGCAATTAATTCCATAAAATGTAGCAAGTAGAAAAGTAAAAGTTTAATCTACTTACTACTACATCATCCTGTCAAATTCATATACATTCATAATCAGGATTGAATGACTATAAGAGAAAGTAAATCTAGCCTAAAACTTGCTTGCAATAATGTTAAACTAAAAGGAAGTATACCCACTTTAAAATTTTATTTTTCTTCCTACCCCCTATACTTGATTTTTAACATGTATAGCATTTAGTATAGAAGATATAAGTAGGAAGAAAAAAAGTCTAGAAATTCTATCTACCAAAAATGTCTACCAAAAACATCTACATTTTTTTATCAGGAAGAAAACATTTAGTAGAAAGTAATTCTAAAATAAACATGTGAAAATGAAATTAACTAAACAAAATTCTAACTAGCATAATAGGTATCAGCATAGTAATATAAAAATGTTCTTCAAGTCCTATATATTATTGTAACACAAACACAAACACACATGATAAATGAGGTCGATTCTTTCTTTAACTCATTGCATCTCACTAACTTACTTCCAATTTCTAACGAAATCACTACACAGAAATATTGGGTACTTATAAATGATTTTATAGATTATAATCCCAAAGATAAGATTATCCCTGATATATTGGATCTCAAGCACCAATCTTAGGCATCACCTCATCCTTTTAATTAAGCACCACTAACAGTTATAAGGATAGTGTAAATTTATCCACATGTTACTCATCAAATAGGTTAGCTACTCCAATCAAATGAAAAAGAAGTTAGGGAAAAGAAGTAACAAAATTGAGATGGAACTGTCACTGTTAAAATTCATAATGTCTCTTCTAAAACTCAGCTTTGGGTGAGACTAGAGCTGTATTGGACTTGTCAATCGAACTACTATAAGAGAACATATAAGTCTAACCATAATAAGATGTTAAGAAATCAATCTCCTCATGACATGCAAAAAGTAAATCAAACCACAAAGTAAATCAAACCGTAAATCAAACCACTAACAATCCAAACATCTAAAAATCATCAATCAAACTGATCAATCCACACTAAAGAAAACACAATACAACACTAAAAATCATAACTCTTATACATACTAAATCAAACCAAATTGATAATTATGGGCTGCCTCCCAAAAAGCGTTTTGTTTAACGATGTCAGCTCGACAAATGATTCCACCTATATCCAAATTTCATTTTAGTAATCCTTAATCAATCTCCCAATCTTTTTCAGATCCAAGGATTCCTACAAAGTCCTCAAATTTAGATTTTTCATTCAACACTTCCATTTCAGATTGATTCATATCCTTGTTCCTCATATTTCTTTCAAGATCCAATATTCTTCTAATGATATTCTCAATTTTTGTATTATTATCATTCTTAATTTTTATAAGAAAGGGATCTTTATAAGATACTTCATGATCTCCCAAATTTTGGATCGGATTACCTCTAGATAATTCAGATTTTAGATCAAATTCTTCTTGGTTACTCTTTTGTTCAGTGTTGTCTTTCAATTTGTTCCCTTGTTACTGAGTAAATGGTAGTGTTGGTTTTTCTATATTTATTGTATATGAGAAAATAAGATTTTCTAATTTCATAGGGATTTTTTTCATTTATCTTTCAATCTCCTTATCTTCATTTCTCAACTCAAAGTTCTTTTGAAACATATCCTCGAATTATCTTGAAAATATTAGTTCAATAATTTCAAATTGCTCATCATTCATCTCCTTAGGACTTATGTTAGGGTCACTAGGTGAAATATCTGGGGAGGTAATTGTTAATTGCATTAGTAATCTGCCCCAGTTGGTTTTCTTTATTCCTTGTTACAACCTCTTGATTTTCCAGCTCACTCTTCATTTGAATCACAACCTTTTCTAACATTAATTTCTTCTCCGCATCCTGTGGTTTGGAGTTAAATTGAGGAGGATTATTAATTAAGTTAATAATCTGCCCCAGTTGGTTTTTCATATTCCTCATTTAGCACTTAAATTTTGTAGCTTAAAATTGTATTTTTCATTATAATCATAAGAATTTACTAATAGACATTTCCAAAATCTCTATGGGATCAATATCTAGGACATCATTAGAGCCCTTAACTACTTGAGTGATACGTATACTCACATTATATTTAGGGGATTTGGTAGTTTAAAGAATTTTAAAAGATAAACTATTTTCATTAAAGTTATTTTTGTTGGTTTTAATTTGCATATTTACAATTGTATCTATCATGTGTATATATTGAAAGATTTTTGCAAGATTAACACACTAAGTCCACCCAAATCACATACCGTGATAGCAGCAACCCAAACAAATGTGTATGCCGAGAAGGCCGTGACCCGAAGGTGGGAGTAGTGATCCTCACTGACGAGAATCACACATGTATAGATGTAAAATAGAAACACGTACGGAGTAAAACATTGATGCGCCCCTAGTGTGTGTTGTTTTTTTCCATGTTTTATGTCAATTTAAATCCATGGTACAGTGCAAAATATTTGACCTATTTCAAAATTACGCAGTAATTTAGTTTTCAAAAATATGGCCAATAACTTGATCCAATTTATATCAAATGCTAATGAGCAAAATTGAAATTTTATAAAATATAGCAAATAGTTCACACATTATGTGTTCTACGCTGTGCACATATCGCTTCCAGTAATATAGGGCTTTCTTTAAAAATTCCAGTACCAATCCCACGAAGAAGCGAGGAAAGAGGTCCTTAGTCAAATTCTAGTCTACTACTTTTAGTGCTTAGTTTGGAATGTTGATTAAAATGGCGTTTTATCTAGCAAATACTCATAAATGCAAATGTTAAATGTAAGGATAGTAACTATTCCTAAATGTGAATATTAATTCTAAAGATAACCCTTTCTGGAAAAATTGGTTTGAAAATTTTGAGATGTTAAAAACAGCTATTCTTATGTCGTTAATTGCATAATGTAAGAGAACCAGATACATTAAATATTGTATGTGCCAAACAGGAGCAATTTTAATTCTCCACCAATTTTAATTCTCCAATTTTAATTCTCCACCCTCAGTCAAGTGTTATAAAGAATCGTTAGCTAATCTTATGTTTAGTCTCTAAATCCATGGTTATGCTGGAAGGATATTGTCTCTCACTCCAAAGCTCCCACTTCCATTCCCTTGAAGGCTAATTCTCGCTTTTGTGTTTAAAAAATAAGACCAAATTGGAGATTTTTGTATGTCATCTTAGAATATCCAATTTTTTCCAAAGTAATATATATATTTCCCTATTTATTTGCACTCAACCCCCATGAACTTGACCATCCATGGAATTAGAAAGTGGTTTCACTTTGTTGGGAATTACACCGCCCTCTTGGGTTGTAATGCAATTACATCAAATTTTAATACTACAAAAGGCCCTTAAAGTAATGTAAATGAAGTGCAAGTAAGAATGAAGTGCAAGTAAGTGAAGTGCAAGTAAGAACCATCATATTTATAATTAAAACTTCTTCAAGCATGCATCACAATATCCTAAACTTGAGTCCTACTCATTGTAAGAGAAAAGTAAAATGAAAATAATGACATAATCTTCTTATGCCACTATTTCCAAAACACTATTTCCCTATTTCCAAAAAAAAAGAAAGAGTAAGAGAAATACATCACAAAGCATGAAGAAAACACAATGAAAACCTTTATTACATTAAAGCAAACCCACTAGATAAGTGTTTACAAAATCATAAGATAATGAATAACATGATATTTACTTTTTTTCGTCTTGAAAGAAAGGTGAAAATTTTCCCCATCAAAGTCTCCTACTAATACATGCAATGCTAGTATGTCTCCTCACAGATTCTCTCAGAATCCCCTCTCTATTCTCTCCAAAAAGGTAGAAATCTACATTTCTACTCCTATTCTAAGATCTATAAACATTCTCCACATTTTTCCACTCACACACTTCCACTCACACACACACACACACCACTTTTTCTGATATAAAATCACTCTATTATAGTGTAGGGACAAATTTCTCAAGAGATGTCTCAAGCAATCTTCCAAAAATTATTCATATACATTGAATCTCGGCCATAACCGCCCAAAATCACGTCCAAGCTCTCTCTGCCGCCGTTGGCGCCTTTCTAGGAGCTGTCAGCACAGTTTTAGGGACTATCGGCGCCAGATTTTTAAAATTCTTGGATTTGGGGGCCTTCGACACCGATTTGCAGTAACTCCACCGTTTTGCTCTGTTTCAGCTCTGTTTCGCACTGTTTTGGTTGCGTTTCGTTCCCAACAAATAGACCTAAAGAATAAGAAAGAAAAAAACCTTTCTTTAAATTGTAATTTCATTCAAAAACATGTGAGAAGTGTGAATAATATTAAGCATAGAAAGACATATCGAAATGTGCCAAGTCAAAATTTTCTTTCTTGCTCATTATTACTCCAAATTACATCATTTTTGCTTCATTTTCTCCAAAATTCTGTTTCTTGTACCTGAAACAAAAAATATGCAAAACACCTTTCCTTAAAGCGTATTATTATTATAAATCATTAAAATTGATCATAAAATATATATGAAAAAGTAGGTAATTTTTTTGTGTATCAAACATGCAAACAGGCAGACATGAAATATTGTATTGCACAACATGTAGTAACATGCATTATGATGCAAGTGACTGGTCAACCTGGTAGGGGCAGCCAGTTAAACCAAAGTGATTGCTTCACCAGGCCATGGTGGTCGGTGAAAATCAAGTGATTGGTCGATCTGGCCCGGGTGGTTGGTTAAACTAATGTTATCGGCTGATCGAGCGGGAGCGTGCAATCAAACCAAAGTGCTCAAACTATAATGTATATGACATGAAATATGGTCCAAAATTGCTATGAAATGGTTCATGCACATGCAATGAAACCTAACCACTTAACGTCACGTGGAACTCATCTTAATGACCTCGCATAGGTACCTAGGGATGACACACTCAGATTTGCGGCATCACCGCCTCCAACTTTGGCATGGCAGTGTGGAGGGTTTCCCCCTCAAATTTCTCATAGGAGAAACTCTCCACTATTCATAGGGTGTACTAGCTTCAAAGCTTTTTCTACTCTGCGAACATCGATGATCTTATAGGACAAATTAGTTACAAAGCTTTTCCCATCCTCTAAGATCAGACTCAACTAATCCTTTCAAAGGAGATTAGGAGTGTCAAGAGATTTCAACCTTATGGAGTTAAGCAATAAGGCTCACAACAGAGAATCACTCGACTTCATATAGGGGGTTTGGTCACGCTCAAGAAGTTTTAACCTAAAGGCTATCTTTTGATAAATCAACAATCAATCACATAAGTACGTCGTCGCACTTGTTCACACCGGTGCACGTACCCCTTGTGGGTGATCTAGTCCACCTACGTAGACACCACTAAAACCTAGGGCTAGCCAGGTGATAGAAATTATCTCCACTGTTACAGTTGCTGATGCATTCTCTTTATGATGAAGAAGAGCCTACGTTTCTAGCGAACCCCGATAGTGCTCGATCTGTACGCCATTGTTCCTTGTAATGAACCATGCAATGATAAAGATATAAGGTAGTGAGTGAGGAAAAGAGAGTGTGTGACGGACATATCTCACAACAAGCCACGCAAACAAAAGAGCCAGCACGTGAGGACAAGAGATAATGGGGGCAAGAGATTGTGAGGAGGTCCACTTTCTAGCATGGGGGCAAGAGATTGTGAGGAGGTCCACTTTCTAGAAATATCGGTCCACTTTCTAGCAATTATTATTATTATTTAATGCTCCCCGCTCGCACATTTTTTGCCAAACCTGTCATCGTGTTGAAATGAACAGCCCCTAAGTAAAAATTGAATTCCAGACACATAGTTGTGATCCATTTTGTCATCTGGGGTAGTCTACATGACTTCGTTGACGATCGTTTCGATTTGAGCAAATTTCACGCGCGGCACGACAAATAATATCTGTTGACCCGATCAGAGTCATCCGACGAGCAAAATGTTGACCGGCCTTCACCTAGGTAAAAGCCAAATCCTAGTGAAACAACCTCGGCAACGCGCACCACAATACACGCCAAAAGGTCTGAAATGGATGTCTCATGCTACAAGTGTCAACATGTTCATCAATCAATGTTCCTTAGCGCTAAAGCGAACATCCTTCACATGTGACACCAAAAGTTGATGCTAACAGTATACAAAACATCAAAAGAAAAGAAAATAACTTATCTCACACTTCTTTCTAAGCAAATACCTAGAAGTTCCCTTCATGCACTTTTTCTCTTTATAATCACACTAAATTCTCTCTTAGAACTGCAATGAAGAATAAATCTCTCACCTTCCCACTCCTCTTACAACCCTTGAAGAAAATCGTCTCTTCTCTCTCACGCCAAAACCATTCTCTCTATCTCATGCCCCCTCTATTTTCTAGACTTTTCTCTTTTTTAATTATGGCTCAAAAGGAATTTGAAATTTACTCCATTTTTCCCCAACAAGTCACACCTTTTTGCACTAAGAGATAAGTCTTTTCATCTAAGAGACATATCTCTTCATTAAAGAGACTTCAAAAAAATCTAGACGCATTGAACTGCACCATGCGATATTTGAAATTTTTGGAGCCTTGAAAAACAGTTGAAAAATAGCCATGATTCGACATACTCCATCTTAATTAATTCGTCTTTGGCACTTTTGTCCCTAGATTGCTGCCTCTGATGCGAGCCTAATTAAATATGTGCTATTCTTTGGATATTGGCGCTTCTTGCGACAATCTGACTCCTCTGGCGCCACTTAATCAAGTCTGCAACGCCTTTGGATTCAGGCACTTCTGGAGCAAATCTGGTGCCTCTAGCACAACTTCTCCGTATAAAGGATCCTCTGGTGTCAGTTTATGGTGCTACTGGGGCCAGCTTTCAGGAAAATGGCGCCTATGGCGCCAGGCTCACGAAAATCTCCATTTTGCCTCCAAATTTCTTCCTATTTGCATTTTTTTGCTCCAAATGCCTAAAATTGATATGTCTGTAGAAAAAATATGAAAATACCCTTCTTTAAACTATAATATCACTAAAATCAGCATAAAATGAATACATAAAATAGTATATTATTTTGGTGTTTCAAAATGCCCCGAACTTAAACATAACTACATAAAAATATGTCTTATGACAGAGATTAACTTATAAACTTCTATAATTTATTTTATAAAATATAATAGAATTACTTATGAAAAACTTTTAATAACTTAGGATAAAACTAAAAGTATAAGAACATATTGTAATCAAGTTTAAGAGTTTTGAATCTCTATTCATTTCAAGAAGAATTATGATTTGTCATATCAAAGACACTTACAATATCCATATGAAAAAGAATTTATTGAAAAAATTTTTAATAAGGATGTTAATATTCAATATAAGTAGAAAATGTAATAAAGCTTTTCTCCTTAAGTTGATTCAAGTGAAGTGAATTTTTTATTAGTCATCTCCTCAAGATTCTCCTCACTTATTTTTCTTTTTTTTCTTCATTTTTTTTTCAATATAACCTTTTTCAACACTTTTGTTTCTCTTTTTTATGTGTGGATTACTATATCTAGATAACCTTTAATAAGTTTGAACTTCACAATCATCTTCTTAAAGTCAAAATTTCCTAACTTCCTTCACTTTATAAATTCACACTAGCTTTGAAGATTTTTCATAAAGTCTCATTCTTATCTTCTTACATGAAACTCTAAGATTCTTCATACTTCAAAAATACAATTTCTCTTAATTTAAAAAGAAAAGCAAAGTCTTATTCTTTCATACTAAATATCTTAAATTAAGAATTGACCTTCGTTATTAAAGATTTTTGCTTAAATTTAACATAAGATTTACAAAAAAAATATTGTTATTTAAAGTTAAACTCTAATATCCAAGGTCATGTTAAATTAATTTTTAAAAGTAGAGTTAATTGAGGACAAATAAAATTTAGTTCACTTCTTTGTAAAGAAATTTTTCTTTCCCCCAAACTTAAGTTTTTAAATTATAAGTAAAGCATGTAATACTCTATTCATCATTGTAGGCATTTCTAGCTTCGATACTGCCTATTCTATTTTACATAGCTATAAGATCTGATTGCTGAATCATTAATTGCTCCAAAATATTTTCAAGTGAAATAGAACCAGAAGTAAATGCTCTTGTAGCTGATGTGGAGGGTCTATCAATACTTCCACTCCTAAATTCAACAAATGATTCATATTTCTTCACAGTGGGTTTTCCAAAAATTTTCAGTGGTTGCAATGTTTCTTCATTTCTACCAAATTGTACTCTTGATTGTTCACATAAAGTGAAAAGCAGGGTAGGATATCCTAAAACACTAGTTGTCCCACTTCTAGAAAAGCTTCGAGTAATATGGACAATAAGAGCACCATCCACTGTTTTCATTTGTTGAATGCAAAAATTCAATACTGCTCTTTCCTTAGTTATTTCACTTAGGTGATTTGTTGGTAGCAACTTTCCAGAGATGAAGTAATGCCATGCCTTAGACCAAACATTTAACATGAAAGTGAATAAATTAACTTTGTGATTAATTTTAATTTTTCATTGTCTTTTTCCATTAGTCAGAAAGGAAATTACTTCATCAAGTGAAGAATCTGTCTTCACAAATGCAACATGCTCACAATGAAATACATTTCTAAGTCCATAAAATTCATTGATTCTTCTTCGATTAAATTCAACTTGATTACCTTAAATAAAAATGTGATAGTCCACTGCAACAAGGTTTACCTTAAATAAGATTGGCATAGAATTTTTGATTAAATTCAACTTGATTACCTTAAATAAAAATGTGATAGTCCATTGTCACTCAAAGATTGGCATAGAATTTTTGATTCACTGCAACAAGGGCTACTGCAGTGAAGTAGCAGAAATTTTCCTACTTTCGAGCAATAATTAGCTATTTAATCTCTCCTCCTCGCATCGAAAATGTTCTCTTTTGAATCAATTTCCTTAAGCCCATTTTGGTATTATAGTTATGTTGGGCCTTAAAATTCACAAATCTCCTCGCATCGAATTCTCCTGTAGGCTTTCCCATCTTTACTCTTAGAACCATACGAATTTCTGTCTAAATTCAAATAAATTCCAAACAAATTCACAATGACAAAAATTAAACTCCAAAAGTAGTGATATTTGGTAAGAAGCTTTTGAACATGGCTTCTCTTTAAACTTCTTCAAAAAACTCCCAAATTTTTATATTTCCAAAATGTATGGTAAATCCAAGGTGAAAATAAAAAATTTCTAAGTTAAAGTGAAGCTGTTACCAAGAGAAGATGAAAGAAAGGACTTTAAGGCTTTGAAATCTCCTCAAATCCACCAAATGTGAAGCACTAAGTTGATTTTGGACCTTGGTTTAGAGGTAGGAGATGACCCAAGTAGTAAAAATGGCATTTTATAAGACTATTTCGCAGTTTTAAAATAATCTTAGGCATTTTCTAGAAACTAAAGCCTCAGGCGCCAACGCCAAAAATTTTTATATTTCAATTTTCTTCGACAATCTGCTACGTACCACACAACATCAAACTCTAATTAACTTAATTAAATACTTTTACTCATAGTTAAACAATTTTATAACTCATAAATTTAAAAATAACACAAAAATCACATTAATATATAAAATCCAAACGATTACAAACTATTTGGGTTTAACCCCTTGGTCCAAGGGCTATGTTTGGTTCCATGATATTTAAGGTTGATTCTAAGACCCTTGAACAGGTTTAGTGAAGTCAAATTCCTGGTTTGGGGCATAAAGCCAAGTTTAGACATTGCATGAGAAGGGTAAATCCAAGGGGGGAGGGAAGAGGGAGTGGTCACCTCCGCTAGCCAAAATTTTCAAATTTGACTTTATGATGCCCATGGAAGGCTTGATGGGCATACCATGCTATGTATGAGGTCAAGAACAGATTTCATGCAAATTGAAACCTTGGATTTTATGAATTTTAAAAAGGAAATGTCAACATGTCGATTTTGGGTAGGTATGTTTTGATTCCATTATCAAATGATTTAAACACCATGAGGTGATAAAGAGTTAATTTCTTATCATATGGGCTAAAATTGGGCTTTTACAATTGTTTAATGGGCTTTTAATAATTATTTATGCAAATGTGCCTTTAATGTATGAAGGATATATATTGAAATTAACCAAGGGCTAATCAAATTGGGTTTTGGGTTGATTGAAATTGGGTGTGAATTTTGAAATTGTGTAGATTAGGAGTGAATTGAGTGAAAATTTGGGTCAATTTGACAATTGGGTGCAAATTGGGTAGGGGAAAAAATGAGATTTTGGTCAAAACTGGTCAATTTGGTCAAATGGGACCCATTAGGTGGTTGGGATTTGTTTGAAAGAGGTTTGGAATTATTTTGGAGGTTTTACTAGTTTTTTTGGGCCATGAGGGGCAATTTGTTAATTTAAAAATGTTTGGGTGGTACTTTTGGAATTTTGGAAATTTTGGGATGTTTTGTTCAATTTGGATGGTTTGACATGATTTTTGGACAAAATTGATGAATTGGGTCATTTTTGGAATTTTAGTGCTTCAGAGGCAATTTGGTAATTTTGAAAAAGATTGGAGATAAAAGGCCAAATTTGGTTATTTGGGTAGCCTTTAGGGTTTAAGGGAACTTGGTCATGGGCCATAGCCATATTTAACCACTTTGGGACCAAACATAACCCAATGTCAACCTCTTATGAACCTTCACATATTGATCGAAGCCATCTCAACCAAATGTTAGAGGCTTGGGCCAATCCATGTGAGTTTCTTAAATGGTAAAGGATGTTGGTTTATTTGGTGTGATTTAGCATTTTGGGAAGAGTGGGATGTTGTGATATTTTAAGTGTTTGAATAACCAAGCCCTAGCCACCCAAGGGTTGTCCTAAGTCCAAGTAGTCTTATGGGCACTCATCTTTGAACCCTCACATGTTGTTTTCAATCTTTCAAGTGTTGAAGGTTCATGATCATCAAAGTGGATTTCAAAGAGAGTAAAGAAGTGGATTGAGTTTCTATGTAGGTGTGGTCCATCTCTAGTCTTCTAGGGTATTCAAAAGGAAAGTACTATGGCTAGATCCTAAGAAATAAGTGGAAGAAAAGACCTCATCGAAATTGAGGTCAACAATGCTTTACATGGTCACTCGACAAACTTAAAAACATGTTAACTAATTTAATTTTAGTGTTAATTACCAATCCTAATGCTCATATTGGTGGAACAATTTTTCAAGTTTGGTATACATTTGAGAAATCTCACCTTCAATCTTCTTAAGTTTGTCCATAAGTTACTCCAAACTCAATGCAATAAATATGTTGAAATAAGCCTGAGCATCCTTTTGCACACAATATTCTTATCTTCAAATCTCCCATTACCACTACTCTCCATAATCTTTAAAGTAGAAATTACTTTTTTCACTGTTAAATCTCTCCAAATTGCTTATAAAAGTTTTAGGGACGTTTCCTTTCCCATCTTAGGCCATTTTATAGTGAAAAAGAGCGTAGAAAACTAAACTTTGGGGATTTCAAGAAAGTTACTCGAACGGGGGAGCTATAGAGCCAGATATGATGCTTTAGAGCCAAGCCAACTTTCGTAAAATTCAGATTTCTTTCTTTTGATCTTCAATTTCATTAATATAACAATGTTCTGTGCTAAAATAATCATGTAAGACTCCAACTAAAATCAAAAACTCATCACGACAGTAATCAACTAACAAGACAATCAAATCAATAATGATGGGTGGGTTGCCTCCAAAAAACACTTAGTTTAATGTCATCAGCCCAACATATCATTGTTTTAATCTTGTTGACCCAACATTAAGATCTCCTCAAATCCAGGACTATCTCAACTCATATAACCTTCTAAACAATTTCAATTTACCTTAATTATCCTTCCAGTCTTAGGATCTTCAAAATGAACGACTCCATCTAGATAAACTCTTGTCAAACTAAATGGTCCTGTCCTCCTAGACTTAAGTTTTCTCGAAAATAATTTTAATGAATTTTATAATAGAACTTCTTTTCCAGGCTCGAAATGATTTTTCAGAATTCCTTGATCATGCCTCATTTTCATTTCCCCTTAATAAAATCTTGAATACTCATAAGATTCATTTCTCATCTCATCACGCTCATTTAATGTAATAATTGTTTTCTTCAGCATCATTTAGATTACAATAAAACTCTTTTACTACCTGATATGATTTATGCTCTAATTCAATAGGTAAATGACAAGCTTCTCCATATACAAGCTTATGTGGTGACATTCCTATATGAGTTTTGTAAGCAGTCTTATAAGCCCAAAATGTGAAATCAAGTCTAGCAGACCATTCTCTTCTATTAAGATTTTCATTTTTCTCTAATATTCTTTTAATTTTTTGATTGGATACTTATGTCAAACCACTAGTCTGTGGGTTAAAAGTTGTGGCACTTTGATGTTTGATTCCATTTTCTTGAGTTAATGTTTCAATTATTTTATTCTTAAGAAGACTTCCCCCATCTGTAATGATTACTCTTGGTTTTCTAAATCTTGTAAAAATATTTTTCCTTAAAAATTTTGTAAGACTTTTAGCATCACATCGAGGTAAAGCAACTGTTTCAATCCATTTTAACACATAATCCAGAGCTATTAAAATATAAATCTATCTAAAAGATATTATAAAAGGACTCATAAAATCTAAACCCCAAACTTAAAAAATTTGAACTTTAAGAGTAAAATTTAGGGGCATTTCATTTCTTCATTAAATATTGCCTACTCTTTGACATCTATCACATGTTTTTATATAATAATTAACATCTCTAAATAGTGTAAGACAATAACAACCAAATTGAAAATTTTTAAATGAAGTTTTATCAACCCCAAAATATCCCCCAAAGTCTGATTCATGACAATTTTGTGTAATTTCTTAGATTTCTTTAAATGATACAAATTATCAAATAAATATGTCAATACATTTTTTTATTTAAATAAGGGTCATCCCAAAAATAATGTTTTGAACCATGAATGAACTTTTTAGTTTGATGGCTATCCAGTCCATAGGGTAAAATCTTACCAACTAAAAAGTTGACTATATCATCATACCACGGAACTCGCCATTCATTAATTCCATATAATTGTTCATCAGAAAAAGTTTCATTAATTTCATCACTAAAATTATCATTTTTTTCAAGCTTTGACAAATGATCATTTATTTGATTAACAGTACACTTCTTATCCAAAACTTGAAAATCTAATTCTTGCATTAAAGCCCATATAATTAATCGTGTTTTTGCATCCTTCTTCATGATTAAATCCTTATAGCAGAATGATCATGTTGACCTCACTTTTACCTGAGGTCTATTATTTCTTCTTTTGAAGCTTAGGATCTAGCCAAATGTCATTCTTGTTGATTATTCCTAGAAGACTAATGATGGAACCCTCACTATTAGAAATTTTAAATGCCTCCTGGCTCTCTTTAAGTTCCACTTGTTGGTTCTAACCTCTAGCACTTAGTAGGTGGAACTAACTTGGGGGAGCTCAAGAAGAGTCCCCATAAGAGTGTTTGGACTTAAGGTTAGCATTAGGTGGTGTGGTCTTGGTCAATTTTTCACACACACACTTGAACCCCTCCCGTACATTAGCATGCTTCTCCTCTCTTTTGGATACTCATGTGGATGGTCCTCTAAAACCTTAGCCCTAGGCTAGGGTTTGGCTAAGACCTACACATGGAGGATCCAGAATGGGGTCTCCCTTGGTCCCATGGCACCATAAAGGTAATTTTATGATTATGATCTTCAATTGATGCAATTCTACAAAAATCACTAATTTTCCCATTTGCCCCCAAATTTTTCCAAAATTGCCAAGTTTCCCCTCAAACCCTAAATTTTTAAAAAATTTCCAAAATTCTTATATTTTGTTTAAAAATCTTCCCAAACCATTTCAAACCACTTAAATTTACCAAAATACACAAAAATTGCCAAAATTGCCAAAATACCCCCAAAATCACCAAAATTACCAAAAAGATGCTCATAACAAAAAATTTGCAAAATCTCCCAAATCATTCCGAACACTCCCAAAACCAATCTAGACCCCCCATTGGATCCAATTTTACCAAATTGCTTAATTTTGTCCAAAATCTTAATTTTTCCCCTAAATGCCTAAATTATCCAAATCAACCCCAATTTTCACCAAATTGATCACAAATTTCTCTAATTTCAAATCTACACTCAATTTTCTCATGTCTAAGCTAATTTTGAACCAAAATCATGCCCAATTGAACCTAATTTCAAACTCAAAATTCCAAGCCCAATTGTAACCCCCAATTTGACCATGAACCAAAATCCCCTTAAAATTGAACCCCTTAACCTATCCAATTTTTCTAATTTTTGATCCCAAACTCTTCATATCATTCCCCTAGATTAATTTGAATCTTTAATTGTCCTTGACATAGCCTCAACCCTAGCCCAAATTCAACTCAAACCAAAACCACCCCAAATTTGCTTAAAATTTAAATTCCTCCGAATTGAACTCAACCCAATTGACTTCTCAAAGTCTTGTGACAATTTCCTATATTAAATTGATCATTCAAGTTACCCAAATCCAAGTTCTAGCAAAGAATAAACCCAAGTGCAAGCCAAATCCATAAAATTGAACCTATTCACTCAACCCACTTGAACCCACTTGGTTCAGCCTATCTTATAATACAAAAACTGACATTTAGACCCTAAAAACCAGCCAATATCTTCTTATCCCACCCTAGGGATTCTATGGACCAAGTGTCCCATGATTTAGGGGATTTCATCCTTTGTTTGGCCAAATGACCTATTCTTGAGCTCAATTGATTAAACTCCCATCTTGATCACAGTTGAACCTCCCCCTTGGTTCCTT
This sequence comes from Phalaenopsis equestris, assembly GCF_001263595.1. Taxonomy (NCBI): domain Eukaryota; kingdom Viridiplantae; phylum Streptophyta; class Magnoliopsida; order Asparagales; family Orchidaceae; genus Phalaenopsis; species Phalaenopsis equestris. The sequence goes on along the minus strand of NW_018250474.1, from coordinate 56,106 downwards.
GAGCCAGCTAGCCACCTTCCCTAGCCTGGTAGGCTGGCCTAGTGGATGAAATATCCAAAATAGAGAAGGTTCCCCCATGGGCCAAGCTTCAAACACATCCACTGTGGTCTGCTCCTATTGGCTAATTGCACCGCTCAGCCCTCTTCATAAGCACAATTTTGCACCCCTTAATTTGCCCTGCTAGATCATGCTGTTGTTTTATGTGGTGTGTTGTAAATATCATTGAATGCTACAATACACACATGACAACACAAGTAATAAATATGTAGTTAAATCGTAATAAAATTAAATTCATTATAAATAATTTTATATTTTAAAATATTTAAGTTGTTGTTGACCTCACTTTTAGTTGAGGTTTAGTTTACCCTCTTTAGTAGCCTAAGGTCTATCAATAGGACTTTTCTGTTGACTATTCCTAGAAAACTAGAAAAGGAACCCTCACCTTTAGAAACTATAAACTCTTTTGTGCCCAGCTTGAAGTTCCAAATATTATTCATAACCTCTAGCAGTTAGTAGGTGATGCCACTATAAAAAAAGCTCAAGGGGAGTCCCCATAAGATTGCTTGGCCTTAAGGTTGACCCTTGGTGTTCAGTTGGAGCTAGTTCACTCACTTGCACCCACTTTCACTCACAACCCTAAAACTTAGATTTATAGACTTTGATCCTTTGATCTTTTGGAAAACTGAAGTAGATGGTCCCCTAGAACCACTCACCCTAGGCTGGCCTGTAGCTAAGACCAGTACATAGACGACCCAAATGGGGATTTCATTGGTCCAAAGCTTATATAAGGTGATTGGCACCCAAATTCTACCAAAATATCCAACTTGGCTTTTTGCCCCTAAATCCACCTAAATTACCTAAATGCCCTTGAAACCCTAAATTTGACCAAAATAAACATACTCAAAAATCATTTTAAACCATTTGAAACTACCCAAATTGCCCAAAACATCCCAGAAATTCTAAGATTACGAAAGTACCCTCAAATTTGCAAAAATTACAAATAAACCCTTAGTAGCCTAAACTTTTCCAAAACCCTCAATATCATTTCAAATGTCCCCAAAACCAATTTGGACCCTTTAATTGAACTCAATTTGACACTTTGACCAGAAAGCCCCAAATTGCCTTTAAATGCCCAATTTCTCAAAATTCACCTCACATACCCATCAATTTAACCCTAATCCTCCCTGATTTCAAATCTAAACTCAAATTCATCCTTCATATGATCAATTCAAACTAAATCCAAGCCTAATTGACCCATGCATTTAGCTCATTTTTTATCCAAATTAAAACCCAATTTTGACCATATGACTTAATCTTACCTAATTGAACCATATGATCCACTCAATTGCCTCAATTTGAATAATATTTTTTTCCGAAAAATCCAAAACATGAAATTGGACCTTAAATTGGCCTTAGTCAATCCTCAAATTTACTTAATTTCAACCCTTATTCAAAATTCCCAAAATTTCCCCAAATTGGCCATGCCTCCAAATTCAACCAAATTGAATTCCCTAACCCCAAAATTTACACTGAATTTATGTTGAAAACTCTTTATGATATTCTTCTAGACCATTTTGAACCATCAATTTGGACCTAACCCAACCTTAGCCTAACCTAAACCCAAGTCTAACCCAACACCCCCAAATTGACCAAATGCTCAAAATCCTCCAAATCTTTTCTAAACTCTTCATGACAATTACCAACATAAAATATCTCAGTCAATTGAGCTTAATAGCATGGATAGCTCAACCCAAGTCCCATATCAATCCACATCACACAAAAAGACCCTTTCACCTAAATTGACTTAATCAAACCAAATTGGTCAACCAACCTAAATCCACCCAAGTGAGCTATGGACCAATGGGTCCATAAATTAAGGGATTTCATTGCATTTTTGGGCCTTAATATAGAAATATTGTCCATCATGAGAAACCATTAAGGGTTAATCATAATTAACCCTCACCTGGCACACCTGACGACCTCCCCCGCTCGACCAGCCACCCTACTTGCTGGAAAATGCTAAAGCCGTGAGCCACCACCTATAAATCAAACCCAACTTCAACCATAGAGGCCAGCTCTCCTTAATTGCTCTTTAGAGCTCTTCAGTGCTCCACCTAAACAACTCTTCGTACCCATCAACTTGTCTGGAGCTCCACCCTAAGTCCTATTTAAACCATATTATCCATGGCCAAACAAGAGGTGTTCCAAATCCCTTGGGAAGTCAAAATCTAACTAGGGACTCTCTAAGCATTCCTCAGCTTAAGCCAACCATTTTCCTCCTCTAACTCCCAATGTGAGAGCCCTTTTTTGAGCTCAAACTTTAGCCCAGATCAGAACATCTCTCCACAGTCCACCAAACTCAAATTAATTGTGTACACACAATCCCTAGAGCAAGAGGAGTTGATTCCCCTTCAAAGCCCCCTCTGAAACAGCCTCTACGATAGCTCTAGACCAACACCTGAAATCCACATTGGTCAAAATCATACTTAGACAATTCACTAGGGCACAAGACTTCATCTGGAGGTTCTATAGACTCAACCAAAGCTAGCACAACCATCTGATTAAGGCCTTCCCTCTTAGACAAAGGCATTGAGCTCTAACCCTAACTCGAGCTAAATTTAATTCTCCATGAGTAATGGCTTGATTTCATACTTGACTAACCATATAGAGGTGTTCTTCTTAAGTTGGTGAAGGTTTAGAAACAAACCCCATGTGATTTTGTTGAGTCTATGCAAAGATCTTAAGGTTTTAGTGTGGATGGTTCACGAGTTAGGTCACTTGGGTACAATGAACGAATGCCATCCGATCGTGCATATATCAAATGGGCGGAAAAGATCAAGCCAAACATACTCTTGGTATGTTAACCGCGGACCGCATAGCATGCCTAGGTGGAAATGGGAGCGCGCTAAAATTATTTGGAAATAGTTTAAGCACTAAAATTGACTTTATTGATCGGATTTAGAAATTAATATCTTTAAACACTACAAGCCTGACCTTAATTGTATTTCTAGTCATTTAAAAAATTATTTGGCATAGTTTAAGCACTAAAATTGATTTTTAAAGAAACTTTATATTTTTGTAAAAAATAATTATAATAAATTAAATAAGCTTAGAAAAATCATGAAAAATAGTTTTTTGAGTTTCTTGTGATCAAGGGCATTTAATAAAAGTAAAAATCTATTTTTGTGAAAATATGTCATTTTTAAAGTGTTTTTTGAATAAAAAACAATTAAAATAATCAAAATTTTCAAAAATACAAAAAATGGTTCAAAATGTGTGCAAGTTTTCCCTAAGCACTTAGAATTTATTAGGATATTTTTCCTAAATTTTCTAAGTTAAAAACAAATTTTTAAAGCTTAAAAATGAGTTTTCCTAATTTTCTCAATAAAATAGTTATAATAAATAAATTAAAAATCATAAAAATAGTAAACTTGATTCTCTGAGTTTTCTGAACTCAAAGAAGTCTAATAAAAAACATAAAAATATTTTTTGTAGTTAAAACATTATTTCCTATTTAATTAAATGAATGAAATTGATCTAAAATTAAATAATAATAATAAAAACTTAATTCAAAAAATCATGAAATTTTGCCTAAGTGTTTCTCTGACCTTAGGAAACCTCTAATAATTTTCTCATAAATAAAAAACTTTTTCTTTTATAGTTACATAAATTAATTTTGAAAACCTTATTTCTTGTATTTAAATAATTATTTAAATTAAATTAAATAGAAAAAACACAAACAAAAAAAATCACATTATTCTCCTCTGTTGTTTCAACTAACTCAAGTATATGCCACTCTGAATGCTCAAGTCATTTGAGTTGTGTTTAATGAGTTATGAGGTAAAGCAGCCCAAGGACAAAATAGTCATTTTAGATTTTGGTTCTTAATAAAAATTTAGTATTAACCAAGGGAAAAAGAGAAATTTTGATCTTAATGGCAATGTTTGGATGATTGAAATACAATGGGATTATAAGGTAGAACCTCACTCACCACATTTGCACAACATCAACAAAATCATAATTTTTCTAATCTTCATGACTTGAAAGTCAATTAAAATCAAATGATTCTTAATTGATGGGCTTCAGCTAGAAAGATAATAGTTTACTTTTCTTATGTCCAAAGTTGGGGATGATGTGATAATTTAATAAGAATACATATCACTTAGATCAAAATTTTGATAATTACCATTGCATCTATCATGATTGTTAAGGGCTTAGTTGTAACATAGGCTCGATATTTATACTCAATTGATCAGATTTAGAAGATAACATGATTAAAAATTAACATCATTAAACACTACAAGCCTAACCTTAATTATGAACACCACAATAATAAATGACCTAAACTCGCCTTAGGGGCACCCACTCACATAACTTTTAAATGAAACATCAATTGGTTAATTGGGTATACTATCCTCAAAATAATGAAATTGTTAAGTTTTACTGAACAACGGGGCAGTCACACTTCAACCTCGGATGATTAATGGAACAATATGATAAGTTCAAAATGAACTCAAAATTTTTCAAGAGATCTTCAACGTGGTTAAGAGTCATGCCTCAAGAATCTTGAAATTTATAAGATATTCTGAAGGGCAAATCAGACTTTCCATATTTTTGTTCTAAAGCAATCCACTAGGATCTTCTGAGATTCAATAAAGTCATAACTTTTGGAAATAGTTTAAGCAAAATATTAACATAGGCTCGATATCTACACTCAATTGATATGATTTAGAAGATAACATGAGTGGAAATTAACATCTTTAAACACTACATGCTTGACCATAATAATGGACGCGACAATATTAAATGACTTAAACTCGCCTTAGAAGCACCCACCCACATAACTTTTAAATGAAACATCAATTTGTTATTTGGGTAACCTATCCTCGGAATAATGAAATTGTCAAGTTTTATTGAGCAACGGGGTAGTCACACTTCAACCTCGGATAATTAATGGAACTTTATAATAAGTTCAAAATGAACTCAGAATTTTTTAAGAGATCTTCAACGTGGTCAAGAGTCATGCCTCGAGCATCTTGAAATCTATTAGATCTTTTGAAGGGCAAACCGGACTTGCCATGTTTTTGTTCTAAAACCATCCACTAGGATCTTATCCACTAGGATCTTCACTAGGATCTTCAGAGATTCAATAAAGTCATAACTTGGGGTTTGGTAGCTAAACCTTCATCAACTCCTGCAATTTAAATTCCTTAAAAAAATTCTATACATGCCTTGCATGTACTAACCTTTTAGGTGGAGGAACGAGAAGAATCAACAGGTACACTATTAAAGTTGCATTTACCTTTTTATACTTCTTGCCTCGAGCTTGCATGTTAAACAACGATGTAACCCTGCATGAGAACCAAAACTGCTGGGGTAGCCGTAAAACCAAAACCAAAACTAAAAATCAATCATGATAAAATTTACCGCCACAACATTTAAAATATAAGACAATTCAAAATTTAATCACAAACATAACAAAACAAAAATTGCAACTAAATTAAAAAGTCTTTATCAGATGATTGGGAATCCCTCGGAGGAGGTAACCTATGGTTCCTAACGAGATTTCTCTTGGTCTAAATGAAAGCATGGAACTCATTAAGTTTAGTTTAATAAATTCATTTGTACTAAGTGAATCCGAATAAATATAGTGATGTCAAAATGAGAGAACCGTAAGAACCTAATTACCATCACTCTAATCAACTTTAATATGCACCCATAATTTTTAAATAACCATGAAGCTTATGGATACCTAATTTGACATCATAACTAGACACATTAGAAAATGTATACTTGATACAACGAGGAACTTGGAGCTAGCATTGTGGGTAACACGACCATCTTCAGCAATAGCAGAACATGTCTACATCAGCTAAACCATTCTCTCTTTCGAATTAAACAACCAAGCCACAGGACTTCGAGGTGGTTTCCTTTTGCAACGTATATCCTCAAATTTTCTTTAGGCCTTTGTACAACTTTGCTGTACAATTTAAGCCCTAACTTGTCTTAGGATTCCATGGTTGTCGTTCATCACGACTTAAATCCTCATATCTTCATGGCTACTTGTGTGATCATTTCAGATGAAGTTAAGCCCTAAATAAATAAAAATTGGCAGGATGAAACATTTAAATGTTCCTCCTTTAAACTGAAGCCAAACCATAGGGTAGCTTGGGAGGTCACCGAGGTTCTCCTCTGGGTCCATAACATCCCCTAGCCTCTTCCTTTTGACTCCAAAACAAAATGTTCCAAATTTGAACCATCCCCCTTTCACACCTCTCTATCCAGTCTCGTTGAAAGGTCCTATCCTTTTGAATTCCTCAAAGATAATATTCCCTAATTTTTTATCGAGAAATCTCTTAGGTGACTTTGGTTATCTAAGAGATGTAGTTAACTATAGAGGATTGCCATTATAGGAAGCCATTATAGGAAGGTTTTTTCAAATCCAGTAAAATATAAACCCTATTTAATTCTACGTATTAAATAGAGGAACTTATCAGTTTATAAATAAAATGGTTTTTGTAGACCAAACAGATGTCATATATTTCTTAATTTATTTGATCGAGTCTCACCCTCAAGTCATGTGTTTATCTTTCGGGATATATACATAACTTGAGGTTTAGTTCTCTTTCATTTAAACTATGTAAGATATGGAATAGTTTGATTTCATATTTTCTTAAACTTATATATATATATGTAAATTAATTGTTCATCTGAAGCGGGCGACAGGATTTCAATTTCATCAACCGACAGCTTCCAACGGGGAACTCCTCAAACAAAATAGTGCTGACAGCTTCTGGAGACTCCGCTGAGGTCAAGCTTCTCACTCCATATTAATCATGCAATGTTATCTTTGTACATCAGTAATGTGTTCATGTCCCCCATGAACTAGATTAGCCTTCTTTCGTTGACATGCTTCACCCATTTCTTTCTTGGGTAAGTACGATCAACTCTTTTGGACTTCAGAATTGTCTGTTCAATGACCTTTGAACAAGACGGTTCAGGAGGACAATAAGGACTTTATAGTCTTAGTGTAGGGTCAGATCCGCAACAGATGTGTTGGTGGACTAGTTCCACCTTGGCACTATGCGTTGTAAAGTTGGTCCCGTATTGGGTTCTGAACTTCACTTTTCTCTTTCGCGTTTGATTTGCTATCTTTGAAATTAAATGAGATTGTGTCATGCTGCGCTTGGCCTTGAATTATCCTTATATTAATTAAATCTTTCTACTTTCAAACTATTTTTACTAAAATTTTAAAATCTCCATAAATTAAATAACGACTTACCTGGTCTATAGATCAACCTCTGTTAATTTGTAGTGCTCACACTAATATTATGAGTTATTTGTCAAATAACTAACCCAGAGCTTTTTTTTTTAAGCTGTTACAATGGCCTTCTCAACGCTCACTTTTTCTTGCAACCTGCCGACGTGCTGCAGTGCCTGCAATGTCACTCCCACCATCAAGTTTGGAGTAGGATTTGATGAACTCTAGGTTATACTCGAGAAGGCCCCATTCATCGTGACGAAAGTAGCAGCTCCAGAGATTCAAAAACTGTCTACTGAGTTTAACCTAAACTATCCTCAGAATTTCCCCTTTTACAAGAAAGTCAAGACAGCTGCTACCATGGTACCTACTAAGCCTGTTGTTCCTATTTATGTTAAGGGAAAAGAAGTTATGATCGTTGAAGACCCGACTGAAGGATTAGTTGTTCCGCCGTCAGTAATTGAAATTGAATCAAGTTAGAGGATTGCACCGTTAACTAGAACCCAAAAGAGAAATCACAGTCGAAAGGTTCAGAGGTCTGTTAAAGCCCTAATTTCTAAGGAAGTACCTGTTGACGATGGTACTCATCAGGAGAAGTCAAGATTACTAGAGACCTATCCACTTTTACAAGTGAGTAGGTTCCATCCCTTAATGGATACTAATTAATGGGTATGCAAGTATCAAGAAGATTGCCGCTACTTTCCGTCACCTCATGGACATGGTATGGAGAGGAAGAAACCTGCTCCTATCACCCAAATCACTACAGATTGGCAGAGACTAGCTGTCAAAGAAAGTTGTTCAGTTGGTCAGTTACTCAAACGTGTGAGATGTGCAATATCCCCTCACATGAAGAAAGAAATTCTAAGAGACGTCACATCTACCAGAGAATCTAAGAAATTAACAGAAACTTTGACAGCTCGCATACACGCCTGGCTCCACTTAGGAAGCAGAGTTGATACCACCATCGTTGTTACTGATTGTGCTATTACTAGACCCACAGGTCATCAACCAGTTAAGTCACGTCTGGGCTCAGAATTCTACCAATTACCAGACACAAGGATGTTCTTAAAGTTCCAAAGGAAAAGACAAAGAGATCACCCAGTATTGTATTTCATCTACACCATTGAGAGCATACTTCTCTTTGACATGTCAATGTTTCTATTGAGACACTACGTCTCATGACATCACCATCAAAGAAAAGCTGTGGCTACCCAAGGTCATCATACCGATACGGTCCAGTGAGCCCGAAATGGGAGGAGTATGGAATGAAGCAAGGGTCCGAAGTATCCAGCATTGTTGCAACAATTGCTAGCAAGTTGGATGAGCAAGTAAAGGACGTCCAAGAAAGTCCTCTAGATCTTAAGGTGCTACAAGAATCAATAATTGAAGAAAAGGTCAAAAAATTCAGGGTCGAGATTTTCGAGTTGGTCGGACAACATAAGGTTTCCTTTGATGATGATGAAGACTTTGACTTCAATGATTACCTCAAGGAATATTTCTTGGGTATTCATGTCATCAAGACCAAAAACGTAGCATCCACATGCGATGCTCGACCTCTCATCGAAGAGAATGTCATAGATGAGCTGTGTAGGGTTGTTTTCCTAAGGGATGAGCAAATCAACCAAATATAGAAAATAATGGAAGAGATGGCCACTGTCATGACTTTCATGGACACAGTTCAAGGGCAGTCTCAACCACCATAGTTAGCCTCCCTAGAAGTCAATCAACCAGAGATTATACATATCATAGATGGAAAGAAAGAAGTTGCCTCAGCGAAGATAGATGAGCAACAAAGTAAGTATTCTCCATCAAGTGCCATATTAAAAAGTAAATTTAAGCAAAAAGTCGAGCAAGTTCGGGAGGCCTTAGCCTAATGTAAGGGTCATGCATTGATTTCTAAGGGTAAACTTTACCCGAAAGAATTCGATGTCGTACCCTACTCTAAGGGTTTTGTGTCGCCAAACTTTAAGATGTTTGATGGAACTGGAAATCCCATGAAGTATATAGCCTATCTTCGTGCCAATTGTGGTAATACTAGAGGTAACGAAGCTTTGCTCTTTCGACAGTTTGTCAGCAGCCTTTTATGGATCATTTTTTATTGGTATGTCAAACTACCCAACGGATCAGTCAAGCCGTTCGCCGAGCTAGAACAATTGTTCGTGAAGAGATTTGCCAGAGTTCAACATCATGTGTATATTGGAGATCTTGTAGTAGAGAAGCAAAACCTCAAGAAGACTTTAGTGGACTATATTTTGAGGTGGAGAAACCTTAGCTCGAAATGTGAACTTCAGCTACAGGAAAATCATGTGATTGAATTTTACTCAAGGGCATAGTAGCTTTTATGCTTAAGGGACTCACCATTAAATCCTTCAAGAAGCTACTCAGCGAAGCTAGCAATCTTCAAGAAGAAGACAAACATATGGATTCCCAAAAGAAAGTGGAGAAATCTAGGACGACCAGAGCATTTGAAAAGAAGTCTCGAATAATGGCAACTGTCAATAAAATAAAGCAGCCAATGAAGATACATGTAGAAAATTCTCATCAAAATTCCCAGTCATCATCGCGACATGCTCAACAATAGGCACAACAATATGGTCAGTCTAGCCAGCAACCGCCTCAAAAGGGATCGTACTGAACGAAAAATAGAAAGAGCTTGTCCTTGATGGAACGAAGGAAAATAGTTTTTTCCTTCTAATATGAAGCGGTAACCAAAATGTTAAGAAGTTTGATGAAGAAGCCTGAGTTCAGATTACCAGATTCTAAATAACCCGAAGAGGTTGACAAATAGGATCTAGCTAATTATTACCCGAATCACCAGATGCTTGAACACAATATAGAGGTTTGTTTTGTCTTTAAGGGTTGGCTCAAGAAAAATCATAAGGAAATTTAACGATCTCAAATGAATATTTAAAAAGAACCTGAAAGAGGTTCTATAAATATGATTTTGGTTGAGCCAATCGCTCTGATAGATCCATTTTTAGAAAAAGACATATGGCGTACAACTTTAAACAAGCTCAAGTGTGTACTGGAGCAAATTCAAAATGCATCAAGGCAAGCCTCCATTCAGAGTCTTCAGCTTGCCAAGACAGAGATGAAGATTTCACTAAGAAATCTAACACCACCAAAGAAGAAGAAGAAAAAAACCACCACGAAGACCGATAACACAGGGGGTAGGATAGGGGCTACCTCTACTAGATTACTTGTCTAGGATTCGGGGAAGAAAATCATTGAACCCCTGACCTTGTATGATTATCTTTTTGCTCGTCTGAGGTCTTATGAATATAATGAATGTAATTTTGGTGATGTTTTACGATTATCTTTTTGCTCGTCTGAGGTCTTATGAATATGTAATTTTGGTGATGTTTTACCTGTTTCTAGTGATAACGTAATTGATTATGACCAATCTAACTTTCATCTTAATTCCCAAATGGATCCTCAAATCAAACTTAAGTTTGATGAACCTGTTAGCAAGACTGAAGAAGACATTAACAATATTGATTAGGAGAGCACGGGGAGTGCGGAACCAATCCTTGAGTGCCATGGTGCACCACTTGCCATCAACATAGATCTTTTTGCCAAAGAAGAAACACCGAAAGATTCACCTACGACTTATGAAGAAGAAGAAATTATAGAAGTGAACTAAAGGAGCGGGAAAGAATTACCCCTGAGGTTAGCTCCAACTTATAAATGAAAGCAAATAGTAACTTGAGAAGAGCTACCTCCACCTCCACTAGTGAAAGAAACATATAAGCAAGTAAAGATCTGAGGATCATACAAAATGGATTACAATGTGCTATCTTATCTTAGGATGTTGTCGTCCAAATAAAGCATCTGTGACACTCTAATCTTGTCAAAGGAGATGAGAGAGTCTCTGGTTACAGCTTTGCTTAATCAAGAGATTTGCTTAACCCTGTTGGCCAGCACATCCTTGGATGAATTTTGCCCATTGAAAGAATAGCTGGTGGTAAGCTTTACAGATGAAGACTTGTTGCTCAGTACTGCTAACCATAATCGTCCACTCTATATCTCTATTAACATCGATAGATTTTTGTTGTCTAGAGTTTTGGTAGATCCTGGAGTATCCCTCAACTTGATGAGCTTACGAACATTCACCTATTTGGACATTGAAGCTCAGGAGCTTACGATCGATAAAATTATGCTAAGAGGATTCAAAAAAATGGAGAGAGAGCCCTTAGATCAAATAAAATACATAAGAAAGTTGGAGAACTAATAACAACCGCTAAATTTCATATTATTGATGTCGAGACCTCTTTCAATGCTCTACCTAGTCGACCATGGTTTCACGAAGACAACATGGTTCCGTCGTCTCTACACTAGTGCATTAAGTACTATAAGGAAGGAAAAGAACATTACATCAAGGGAGATTTACATCCATTTTCAATCCATGAAGTTGGCATTCAAGAAAATGCCACCTACTATGTGCCTCTAATGAAAACTGTCTTCTCTTTTGAAATTATGTCAAATAAAGTGGAAGATTTAGAAGAATCAAAAAGAGGAAGCCATTCAGCTCTGCTTCAGTGATCTTCCACCATTGCAATGAGTTGGTCGGGGTTCTTTTAGTTCACACACCCGAGGTCGAGGCCTGGAACGTGGATGAGGAAGAATCAACTTGATTGTTGAACGGGTCAGGCCGACCATCAACATTGATGATGAAAAAAGTTTTGAAGATGAAAAAATGATGACAAAATAGAAGAAACCACAGTACAAGATATCCTTAGAAGATGCGAAGAAAAGCAAATATGATGCAATGTATGATCGAATAAACCACTATGTGAACGCCATGACACTTCCTCCAATTCAGCTTCAAAAGGTTGAATGTTTAAAGGTTAAGGAGGTTCGTAGAGCTGGTTCAAAGCCGATCAAATTTTATCATGCTTCTACTTCTACAAAACTTGAAAATCATGTAAATTTTGATGAGGATCCTAATGAATTAATGGAATTACCTTTTGGTTACTTTTTACCTTATGTACAAAATTTAATTCAACAGGGACATTTGCCAAAAAAAATGCCAAAAGATAAATCACAACTTTTTAAGAAATTATGGGATGTTAAATGTTGAACTCCCAACTCAAAAGAGGGTCTTAGATTTACTACAGTCCAAGCAGTGGATAATTTAAAATTTTGCATGATAATTACTAGTGAATTGGAAAAGGATTTCCTCAATGTAAAGGATGACTCTACTGATCAGCTAATAGAAAATGTGCTGCTAAAATTTAAGGAAGAAATTAAGTCAACTCTTGATCAATTGAATCAAATTAACCTCGGGACGGAAGAGCAGCCCCGACTTTCATTTATAAGTTCTCTACTCAACGATGAAGAATCTTTAGAGTTGATCAAATAATTAATGGAATTATAATATTGCTTTGCATGGAGTTATGATGAAATGTCAGGACTGTCAGCAAAAGTTGTAGTTCATAAACTCTGGGCAGACAAAGATATGACCGCAATAAAACAAGCTCCAAGAAGAATGCACCTTGAAAAAGAGCAGCAAGTCTTTGCCGTGGTGAAGAACATAATAGATGCTAACTTTTCGAGAGAAGAGCAACACCCCACATGGTTAGCTAACATTGTGCCAGTTTAGAAGAAAAATGGACAAACCCGTGCATCTGTCGACTTTCGGTGATTTTAACAAAGCATGTCCAAAAAGTGAGTTTCTGTTGTGAATACCAAAAATGATGGTGGATATCGCTTCGAGACATGAGATTTTCTCCTTTATGGATGGATCATCGGGGTACAACCAAATAAAGATAGCTCCAAAAGATGCAACACTTATAGCCTTCAAAACACCTATCGAGACTTTCTACTCCACAGTTATGTCGTTTGGGTTGGAGACCGCTATTGACATACCAATGAGCTATGACAAAGATTTTTTTATGATCTCATTCACAACCAAGTGGAATGCTATGTGGATGATTTGGTCATCAAAAGTGAAGGAAAAATAGACCATTTGTATGATTTGAGGATCATGTTCAAACGATTACGATAATATGATCTTAAGATGAATCCCTTGAAGTGCGCTTTTGGTGTTACCTATAGAAAATCTCTAGGATTCTTTGTTCGTTATCAGTGAATCAAGTTCAACCCGGATAACATTAAAGCTATCTAGAAAATGCCTCCTCCCAAAACCTTGAAACAATTACGTTCCTTCTGAGGAAAGTTGGCATATCTGCGGCCCTTTATTTTTAATCTCTCAGGTAGGTGTTAGACCTTCTTGGCATTATTTAAAAAGGATGTTAAATTCTCTTGGGAAGAGAAATGCCAGCAGGCTTTTGAGGATATTAAATAATATTTAATGACAACTCCTGTTCTGGCAGCCCCTATCCTGAGAAAATCATAAATAGCTTGTAATGTGGCCTTAGATGACTCTCTTGGAGCCCTCTTAGCCCAATTCAATGACGAGGGTAAAGAAAACGTACTCTACTACTTGAGTTACGGTTCAATACCGATGAAGATAAGGTATCCGCTCATTTAGAAGCATTGTCTAGCTTTGATTTTTGTTGCCCTATATCTCAGACTTTTCATGCTTTTTAATAAGGTAAATTTAATTTCAATAGTTAATCCGTTGCAATATTTGATGAACCGACCAATACTCTTTAGACATCTTGCAAGATGGTCGATGATTTTGTTGCAATAGGATATAAATTTTGTTCCCCTTCGTGCTATCAATGGAAAGATTTTAGCAGATTGTCTCGCTGGACACCCACTTTCAGCTAGGTCCCCTCTTAATGATGAACTACTAGATGAACAGGTATTACAGATGAATTTATCCAATGCACAATGCTGGGAGATGTATTTTGATGGAGCTTCATCAGCCAGAAAAGACAAAGGATCAGGAACAGTTATACCAGGCAAAGCAAGAATTTGTTTGATCTTCATCATGCCAGAAAAGAGCATGTTGAGATTCTCCTATCACCTGATAGAGCCATTTACTAACAACGAAGCAGAATATGAAGCTTTAACTACTAGGTTGGAATTGACAATCATGATGGATATAACAGATATAGTAATCTTTGTTGACTCACAACTCATCATTCAACAAGTCCTTGAACAGTACAGGATTTTGAAACCAAGTTTACCAGAATATCATCAGTACACGATGAAGCTGCTGGAGCAGATTCCCAATATAACTTTCTATCCAATTTCTTGGGGAGATAATGACCATGAAGACACTCTAGTAAACCCTGCAAAAGAATTAACGTGTCCCTTAAAGGGTTTTAGTGATATTACGGTACAAGGAAGACAGGTTTTGTCTTGAATTAACTTTGAAAATCTAAAAAATCTTGGAAAAGAAGAAGAAACGATGATTACGGTTGCTGATTTCAATGTAGATTGGCAATTGGCATAAGTCATTAATAGAGTATTTGCAGACTGGAAAGCTACTAGAGGACAAGTTAATAACGTATCACATCAGAAGAAGGGCTATGTTAAATGCTTTAGTGGGTGATGTCCTCTACAGAAGATCATCCGATTAGATGTGGTAATGATGTTCAAGTAAAGAAGAAGCACATATTATTATCAAATAAGTACATGCCAGATTGTGTGGCGTTTTCCAATCAGAGCCAAAGATGAAAATAAAGATCAAGAGACTAAGATATTATTAGCTGACAATGATGACCAACTGCATGGATACAGCCAGAAGATGTTACTAGTGCCAAGTGCATGGGATCTTCTCGCACCAACCTCCGAAAGAGTTACACTCAACCGCTGCCTCGTGGTCATTCGAGTGTTGGGGTATGGACATAATATGTTCGATAAACCCTCCATCCTATAAAGGACACAGATTTATATTTTCCGTTACAGATTAATTTTCTAAAGGGGTAGAGCTAGTGCCATTACGAGAGGTTACAACACATCTTGTCCTTCAAATATTCAAAAGCCAAATCATTTACCATTTTGGAGTTCCACGCAGAGTAATATCTGATAATGGGACAACCTTCAAGAGCATAAAAATCAATATTTTTGTCAAGCGGCAGGGGATAGACAGGAGATACTCTATGATCTACTATCTCAGGGAACGACACTGGTATAGATTTCAAACAAGATGTTGAACGAAAGCAAAAGAGATTGACATTAAAAACTGCTAGAAGCCTTGTGGGCAAGCAAGACAACGTTCAGTACTCACACTCAATTTACACCCTACGCACTTGTGTACGGGTCTGAGGCTGTACTACTGTTAGAAGTCTAGACATCGCCTCTCAGAATTGCTGTCGCCAATCAACTTACAAAAAAAAAAGTGCAAAGCTCAGACTTGAAGAATTGGGAAGTCTTGAAGGAAAGCGACTAGAAGCACAATAGCTTTTGGAGCTTTATCAAGTGAGGATGGTACAAGCTCATGACATATCGGTTCGCCCGAGGACGTTCAAAGTTGGTGAACTCGTTCTCATGCTCAAAAGACCTATTCTTGCATGCAACAAGATAGGTGAAAAATTCGAGCCAACTTGGGAGGGACCATTTGTTGTAGAAGAGGTCTACGCAGGAGGAGCCTACCAGCTGGTTGATTTTCAAGGTGAGAGACTCATGTTGTCAATCAAGGGACGGTACTTAAAGATATACTTTGCAACTTGAAATTTTGAAATTTTGATTAATCTGGGGTTAATTATTAGGCCAAACGTCTATGACCACATCCTAAAATTTTGTAATAAAATTAACGTCAATAAAAAGAAAATTTTTGAATTTACATGCTTTAATTTTCTCCTTTATATTTTTAAGTTTAATATTCTACTAAATTAAATAATATGTAAATATAGATAAATGATCTTCTTACTGATACAAACTAAAATTTTATCGAATAAACTATTCATTTTGCTCTTGTTCCTGCTAAATTTCAGCGCTCTGATATTTTTCATGTCGTCTGCAGAAAAAATGTCAGGACAGAAGCTGTTTTTTGCTTTCATGAATGGCTGGAATCTCGCACATAACAAGGAAAGGGAACCACAAGGTGGCATCATAGACTTTGACGTGGACTTTGGTCAAGTTGATGTAAAATATGATGCTCTTCTGATGGACGTGGTCAATCGATGAGAAATAGAGGCATTACCATCACTGTTAAAGATCAGCACCAAGGAGGATTCCTCACTGAAGGGGAAGAAAGTGATAATGCAGCATGATCAGATGGAGGGGACTAGTAGTCTGCCATCTATGATAATTGCAATGATCGGAGATCTAGTAACTGCTAATTACAAGAGACTGCCAAATGCACCATTACAAATGGCTCAACACAGAAATACCAATCATAAAAAATATAGAGCATTCCTACATGAAGAAAGGAGACTCGAGAAGGAGGCAGAAAACTTGCTTACACCGATTCCTGAGGGGAAGATCTATGACCCATGCATGAGAGGGACTTCCTCCACCTTGCCTGTCATAGAGGATGAGTTCGAGTTCACAATAGATTCAATCCTACCAAAAGGTTCAGATGTTCTTTACGTGGTTTGCTCAACGTGCAACGCCAAGATTCCTACATGGATACCAGCTACAAGGGCGTTTATGGAATGCCCAAACTGCAACGTCCTCCACCTAGAGCGTTACAACAATCTGGAGGAGTATGCATCCACCGATATCGGATTTCAGATCACCGATCACTCAATGTAGGAATCATATATTCTACTGGATACAAAGACAACACAAGCATGGATTCGTGCTGATATTGAAATGAGGGAGTGTCGTCGACATCCGCCGATGGTTACCATGGTAGAATTAGACAAGATGAGTAAAGTAAGGAAAAGGGTATTTGAATTTTATTAAAAAGTTAAATGAATGTTTGTCAATATACTAAAAGGCCTGGAGCTGTACACCAGCGTCTTCTCTGACAGTGAAGAAAGGAACATTCTCGACTCCATATTAGACCTAAGAGACAAGGGTAGAGCTGGTATTCTGATGGAAAGGACCTATTCTGAACCACAAAAATGGATGTGTGGGAAAGGAAGAATCACCATCCATTGTGGTTGCTATTATAATTTTAACAAGGATGGACAATGAAATCCCCCGGGGATTTTAAGACATGGTGAGGTGGATCTGTTACCTCATATAATAAAGTGGATGATCAAGAGTATGGTTAGGTGGAGCATATTTTCATCTGCTTGCATTCCCACCTACTTTATCATCAATATATATGATGAAGGCGATTGCATTACCCCAAATATATACCATCATGATTTTGTGAGAACTTTTTATAGAGTCACCTCCATAAGCAAAAGCAATATTTTGTTTGGAAAAGAAAAAGAAGTTATTGGCCCCGGGGAGATTCTGCAACCAGTAGGTTCAGCACTGATTCTCAAGGGAAATGGAGTAGACCTGGCCAAAAATAGTATTTCAGGGGTATGACACCACAGGGTGACTGTAACTTTCAGAAGGATGGATAACAACAAAATGTCATATGGATTTCGACCAATTCCAGACTTAGAGGAACTACAAACTTACGAGCTATGAGAGGTTGAAACTCTAAGTACATGTAAAAGGAACACTTATATTGGAGTGTGGCTTAGTAGGTTAGCTTGATTAGGAACTCACCCTGTAGAACATGGATAGTCAGTGGAAACCTTTCTGTATTGTGTTTTGACTCAACAGATATGATGATATATGTACCAGATATGTTCAGCTTATGATATGCTGACATCATGAGATGTTTTAGATATACTTTGGATGCGTTCAACATATTATACCATTCAAAGGTTCGGCCTATGTTTTATCTGTAGCACCTGTTAGAAGAATATTAATGAAATTTCTTTCAGAATTCAGTCTATTTCTTGAATTATGATACACCAAAAATATATGTATTTTTAGACCAATATTTTATACTCATTTTTTATGATATTGCACTTTAGTGGAAGGTATTTTTATATTTTGTTACAGGTTGTTGATTGTTCAGTCTTGAAGCAAAAAGGAAGCAAAAAGGATGCAATTTGGAGTCAAAATGACGTTTTTAAAGAAATACTCAACGCTGATGGTGCAGACTTATAGAATAGATTGTCTATTTTACTCAGAGTCAATGACACCATATGACAGAGAGCAGTGAATTAACATATGGACCACTGACGCTGACAATGCCAGAATGAGCGCCGGCGGCGCTAGAATGATTGACGACAGCTCCATAATGGAGGCCGATGGTGCCACTGTCGGTTCAGACCTTGTTTCTAGAAGATTCAATGAATTTGGACATTTTTGAAGAGTTTTTAGATGCATCTATTAAAAAACCAATTATAGGCTCTAGTTGGGGTCGAAATTGATCAGAAAAGGGGCTCTTGCTAATTTCTCCTTGCTCTTTTTTGCCACACATCGCCTTCATACACTTTTTCCATCTTCATTCCACCACCATTCAGGAGTCTATTTGTAATTTTTCTTTAAGAGTTTAGAGTTTTCGTGGTGAAATTAAGTGTGAATTTTTCTCTTAGAGTGTTAGTGAAATGAAGAGATTTCTTCTTCTTACAGTTCCTAAGAGAGACTACAAGGGATTTTCTTTGAGAAATAGTTTCAGATAAGTTTTGTTTGTTTATTAGTGTTATATGAACTTTCTTTTATATATGAAATTTGTGTTTTGTTGTATCTTTCTCATGAAGTCTGAGTAGTTTCCTTTATCTTTCTCCCTACTCTTAGATATGGTGAAATGAAGAGATAATATGGATGTGCCAATATTAAAATATAAAATAAATTGTAATGATTCTTCAACTCCAAACTTAATTTACTTTTCAATCTGGTCAATTGAATTGTTAAAATTTGTTGTGAAACATATGATCCAGGAAATGGAGTATGAGTTCTACAATAAAGTGAAGATCACATTTGATTCCATGAAGGAGTATTTCGTTCATGGAACTAAGTGGAAATAAATAGGGAAATATACATTGTTGGGTGTAGAATTGGAGATTTTAGGGTGACAGACTAAAATCCCCAATTCGGTCTTAGTGTTTAAAAACTAAAGTGAGAGTTAGCAGTTAAGTGAAGGGAAGTGGGAGCTTTGGAGTGGGAGCCAGTATCCTCTTAGCCTAGCCACGGATTTAGGGACTAAACCTAGGATTAGCCAATGATTTTCTATAGCACTATATTAGGGTAGAGAATTAAAACTTCTCATATTTGGCACAATACATATTAAAACCATTTATCTCATCTCATTTTACCAAAATCTCATTATACTAAGAAAGATGTTTTTTCACGTAAGAAATCTTCATCACATAAACACAGTTTAGTAGTTTAGTAGTTACTATTTAAACTTTGCATTTCAGTTTTGCTAATAGTTAAATAATTTAGTTTTGATAATATCTCAATATACAAAATTAGTGACAGTAATTTCATTTTATCTTCTGTAAATTTCCTAGTAAATTTTTCATTTCAAATTAAAATATTCCTTGTGGGATCGATATTCGGGGCTTAAATAGGAAGTCCTCTATTACTTGATAATGATATGTATACTTGCTTAGAATCCAAACATTTATTACTTAAATATCTTAATCATAAATATCGCATCAAGTTTTTAGCACTGTTACAAAGCGTAATCAAACTTATATAAATTTTACACAATTATATTTCTTCGGGATCAAGTTTTTGGTGTCGTTGCCAGAAAAGATAACGATAAATTAAATAGATTTGTTAAATTAGAAAATTTAGAGATAATTTAACTAAAAATAAATAAAAAATAAAATATCTAAAAAGAAATTTATTTTTACTTAAGAATTACTTTTAAGAAATTTTTCATTGCTTATTATATTTGTTAATGCAAAATACTTGATCTAAAGGTTTAGTATCTTACGATTCAAAATTAGCAATGCAAAATACTTGATCTAAAGGTTTAGTATCTTATGATTCAAAATTAGCACGTACTATTAGAAAAAATTGAAAAAAACAAAAAGAACTTAAAAATTTAAACAAAATGGTGACTAACCTAGATAATCAAATAAATCAAAATTGATAAATACTTTTGAAAGATTATGTTAATCCGACAGCAGATGAACTTCACTTGACCATTCAAAATCCTAATGTTGCTGTTAACTCATTTGAGCTTAAACCTGTTATTATCCAATTGGTACAAAATAATCAGTTTGGAGGAACTTCTATTGAAAATCCTAGCTAACATCTTGCTAGTTTTCTTTAAATTTGTGCTACTTTTAAATATGATGGAGGGCTTAATGATGTTGTTAGGCTTAAACTTTTTCCTTTTTCATTAAGGGATAAAGCCAGAGCTTGCTTAAATTCATTAGCACCTGGATCTACCAGAACTTGGAGAAGACTATCACAAAATTTTTTGGCTAAATATTTTCCACCCTCAAAAACAGCTAAGCTTAGAAATGATATTACATCTTTTTGTCAGTTTGAAGGGGAATCGATATATGAAGCCTGAGAAAGATTTAAAGATCTTCTTAGAAAATGTACACGTCATGCTTTACCAGATTGTTTATTAATTCAAACATGTTACAATGAATTAGTAGGATCACTTAGATCTATTATAGATGTTGTTGCAGGTGGATCATTAACGTCAAAACTTTTTGATGAAGCATACTCTTTAAAAGAAGAAATGGATACTAACAATTTTCAATGGCCCTCTAAAAGGGTAACCCTCTAAAAGGGTAAATCATAAAAGGGTAAATCATAAGAGAGTAGCTAGCATTCATGATTCTGATGCAATGTCTATTTTGGCATCTGAAATTGCTGCTATTTCAAAAAAAAGTTGATCAAATTGGAGTGAACTATTCTCAAATACTTCCAGTATTAGAGGAAAATTCACTATGGCAGATAATTGATACTCAATCATCTTATGAAACTTTAAATGTTATAAATTATCGAAATAATAATCACTATTCTAATTATTCCAACCTAAGATGGAAAAATCACCCTAATCTTAGTTGAAATAATTATAACAATTCGGTGAATCCCTTCGAAAATTTGAACAACCAAGAAAATCCTAATTATCGACATTATTATTCTCCTAAATTTTAACTCTAACCTTAACCGACTGGATTTAACTCTAGCCCTAACCCACAAGTTAAGGAAAAGAAGTTGATAATGGAAGAAGTAATGTTGAACATGAGAAATCAAATACAGAATCAATGGGTTACTATTAGGAATATTGAAAATCAATGAAGACATATTGCTACTACACTCAGTAACAGACCTTCCGGAATTCTTCTGAATACTATGGAAGTTAATCCGAAAGATCAAAATAAGGAGCAAATTAAAGCTATTCAATTACAAAGTGGAAAAGAAGTTGAAATAAGGATCCAAAGAGAATTTGAAGTTGATGAAGAGAAGGAAGAAATGGAAAGTGACCTAAATGAAAATGAACAAAAATAATGTCCTTTAGAAAAACTATTACCTCTATTTCCTCAAAGACTAAAGCAGATGAATAAAGATAAACAATTTACAAAATTTTTGGAAATCCTCAAGAAGTTTACGATAAACATTCCTTTTCTTGATGCTTTGGAAAAAATGTCAAGTTATGTGAAATTTATGAAAAATATGCTAAACAAGAAAAGGAAGTTTACAGATCATGAGACCATTACAGTCAGTGAAGAGTTTAGTGTTATTATTCAAAAAAAGCTTCCTGAAAAATTAAAAGATCCTGGTAGTTTTACTATACCTTATGCTATTGGGGAAAAGTTTTTCGGAAAAGTATTATGTGATTTAGGAGCGAGTATCAATCTTATGCCTCTATCAATCTTTAAATGTTTAAATTAGGGAGAGATTTCCCTTACCACTGTAACTTTTTAGTTAGTTGATCGATCAATAACTTATTCAAAAGGAGTTATAGAAGATGTATTAGTAAAAGTGAATAAATTTATTTTCACTATAAACTTTAAAATATTAGATAAGGAGGAAGATAAAGAGATTCCTATTATTTTGGGGAGACCATTTTTTGCAACCGGGAGAATTGTGATAGATGTACAAAAAGGAAAATTAATAATGAGAATTAATGATCAAGAAGTAACATTTAATATAACAAAAGATATGAAATATCCTGCAATAGAAAAAGATAATGAATGTTTTAGGATGGAAGTAACTGATTATTTGAGTAATAAGCAATTTAAGAATGAGTTTGAAGACAAATTATAGCAAGGACATTTTTTTTTAGAATAAGGAAGAGATAAAAGAAGAGGATTTGGATTATATTCATAACAAATTTAAAACTTTAGACTTGTTGGAAAACGATAATAAAAATCTTATTACTTCAAGTATTGAACCACCTGAACTTGAACTGAAGATATTACCTGCACATTTAAAATATGTATTTTTAGGAGAGTCATCTACATTGCCTGTTATTGTATCTTCTGAGTTAACTGAAATTCAAGAACAAAAATTAATAGAGATGTTGAAAGGATATAAAAAGACTTTTGGATGGACTTTAGCCCAAATTAAAGAAATTAGTCCTTCTATTTATTTTCCTAGAATTTTATTAGATGAACAATACGAACCTAAAGCTGATCCTCAAAGGAGATTAAACCTAATAATGAAAGAAGTTGTTAAAAAAGAAATTTTAAAATGACTAGATGCTGGAATTATATATCCTATTTCAAAAAGTGTTTGAGTAAGTCCAATTCACTGTGTTCCAAAGAAATGAGAAGTGGCCGTTGATGAAAATGAGAAAAAAGAATTAATTCTAATAAGAAAAGTTACTGGTTGGCAAATTTGTATTGACTATAGAAAATTAAATATGGCCACCAAAAAAGATCACTTTCATTTACCCTTTTTATACTAAATGTTGGATAGATTGGCTGGAAACAAATATTACTTCTTTTTAGAAGGATGTAGTTGTTATCACAAAATTCCAATTTCTCCAGAAGATCAAGAGAAAACATCATTTACAAACGCAAATGGAGCATTTACTTTTTGTAGAATGTCTTTTGGACTATGAAATGCACCTACAATATTTCAAAGATGTATGATGAAAATTTTTAGAGATTTTATTGAACATGGAATGGAAGTGTTTCTGGATGATTTTTTTGTATTTGGAACTTCATTAGAATTATGTTTAAATAATTTATAAAAGTTCTTGGAAGTATGTGAAAGAATCAATCTTGTACTAAATTGAGAAAAATGTCAATTTATGGTTGCAGGAGGTACTGCACTTAGGCATAAAATTTCTGAAAATGGCATAGAAGTAAATCATGCAAAAATTC
Organism: Phalaenopsis equestris; assembly: GCF_001263595.1. Taxonomy (NCBI): domain Eukaryota; kingdom Viridiplantae; phylum Streptophyta; class Magnoliopsida; order Asparagales; family Orchidaceae; genus Phalaenopsis; species Phalaenopsis equestris. Next base: position 32,724 of record NW_018250474.1, on the reverse strand, counting down.
AAGTTATTAAAAAATTACCACCTCCTATTAATGTTAAAGGGGTAAGAAGTTCTCTAGAACATGTTGGTTTCTACATGTGCTACATAAAAAAAAAATTTCTAAAATAATTAAGCCATTATGCCATCTCTTAGAAAAAGAAATGAAATTTGATTTTAATTATGAATGCATAAAACCATTTAAATTAATGAAAGAAAAATTAATCACTGCATCTATAATAGTTCCACCTGATTGGGAAAAACAATTTGAAATAATGTGTGATGCTAGTGATTATGTTATTGGGGTTGTTTTAGGAAAATGTCACAACCGAGTTTTAAAAGTAATATGTTATGTTTGTAAAGCTCTAAATGATGCTCAAATTAATTATACTACTACAGAATGAGAGTTATTAGCTATTGTTTATGCCTTTGTTAAATTTAGACCTTACTTAATTGGAACTAAACGTATAGTGCATTAAAATCATTCTGCTATTAAAAACTTGATGTAAAAGAAGGATGTCAAACAAAGATTAATTAGATGGATACTTCTATTGCAAGAGTTGCAAGAGTTTGATTTTACATTTTACCGTAGTTGATAGAAAGAGAAATGATAATCAAATAGTTGATCATTTGTCTAGACTAGAGAAATATTAACAAATTTTACAAAAGAAATTTTAGAAAATTTCCCTTACGAACAATTATATTGTATTGATGAAATGAATGTACCGTGGTATGTTGATATAGTAAATTTTATTGTAGGTGATATCTTACCACATGCTATAAAAAAGTCACAATTAAAGAAATTTATATATGATTCAAAATTCTATTTTTGGGATGAACCATATTTACTCTTTTTAGAGATGTTAATGATAATATTAAAACATGTGATCGATGTCAACGAGTAGGAAATATTTCTAGAAGAAATAAAATGCTTCTAAATTAAAAATTAGAAGTTGAAATTTTTGATGTGTGGAGATTATATTTTATGGGAGCATTTATGCCTTCATTTAGAAATTTATATATATTACTTATTGTTGATTGTATGTTCAAATTGATTGAAGATATTACTGTACCCAGATGTGATTCTCGGAGTGTTTCTAAAATTTTAATTAAAATATTTTTGCAAGATATGGAATGCCAAACGAGAGTAATTATTACTAATGGAGGATCTCATTTTATGAATAAAAGAGTCTAAAAAGTGATTAAGAACTATCATATTATGCATAGAATCTCTACTGCTTATCACCCTCAGACTAGCGGTCTACCAGAGATATCAAATCGTGAAATTAAATGAATTTTCAAAAAAACTATAAATCCCTATAAATTGGATTGGTCTACTAGATTAGATATTGCATTATGGGCATACAGAACTCCTTATAAGATTCCTATAGGAATGTCCCCATATTGACTTATTTTTTGCTGTAAATCCTTATAAATTCTTACTAGTAAAATTGGAGCATAAAGCATTATGGGCTATTAAGGAATTTAATTTTAATCTAAAAGATGCTGGAGAGAAAAGATTATTGCAACTCAATGAACTCGAGGAGAATAGAAATGAAGCATGTGATAATGCAAAAATCTGTATAGAGAAAATGAATATATGGCATGATCAGAAGATTGTTAAGAAGAAGTTTGAACCTGGAAAAGAAGTTCTATTATATAATACAAGATTGAGATTATTTCCAGGAAAATTGAAATCCAGATGGTTAGGACCATTTTAAGTGATTAAAGTTTATCATTATGGAACCATTAATATTAAAAATCCTAACACTGGAAATATATTTAAAGCTAATGGGCATCATTTTAAATATTATTATGAAGGGCACATACCACAATTTAAAGAAGTCTTAATGTTAAGTCAACCCAACTAAACAAATGGTACGTCGGGATGACGACGTTAAACCGAGTGTTTCGTGGGAAGTAACTTATATATAAAGATTATATATATATCTATGTATTACTATTTTTTTATAAGGGTTTTTTATATTAGTAGATAATAATCCTACACAATTTTATATATTATAAATTAAGATAAATATTGGCATTGGAGGAAAATTTGAAATCAAATTCAACAAAGAAAATGGAAAGACACAATTTTGGCCTCTAGCGCCGACGACGCCTGCTAAACTGACCATGGCGCCGACAGCGCCATCAGGGGCGCTGACGGCGCTGATAGCAGTTTGCACAGTTCAGGATAAATTTGCTAGACATTGGTGGGATTTTGCTCCATAATAACCATTGGGAGGTGTTTTTAAAGTCCTACAACCTACGTTAGATGACTAGAAACTTCCTATTTTCGAAATCCATGGCTTTCAATTCCAAAAATACCTCCAAGTATGGAGTTTTCAATATAAGAAAGTTTATCAGTTTTGACACGTATATAGTATACAACAAAGTTATTTTGAAATAGATATTGATCGAGGAGAGAGGCTTTATCAATCATGGATTGATTAATCCAAGTACTTAGTTTTCAATATAAGAAAGTTTATCAGTTTTGACACGTATATAGTATACAACAAAGTTATTTTGAAATAGATATTGATCGAAGGAAAGAGGCTTTATTAATCATTAATTGATTAATCCAAGTTCTCTGATTGATAAAATCATTGTACAAAGATGATGGGAAGTTTTGTGCTACTCTACCGCTGCAGTTGTTGTACTAGTGGTGAAGGAATTCTATGCCAACTTATATGGAATTACCCAAGGAGTTGTCTTTGTACGAAGTAAGGCTGTACCACTTACTCCGACGCGAATTAATGAGTTGTATATGATAGAAAATGTTAATGTTCCAATCTGTCATTATATTTCCAATCTGTCATTATATAAATTTTATCCCTACAAGAGATTTGATGCAAGATGTCTACAATTTTCTGATGGATGAAAGCGATATTCGGGAAATGCGAGATGAGAGATATGTTAGTTTATCTGCTTCATCACTAAATCCAATATCGAAGCAGTGGCATTTTATCATTTCTAAAAAATTACTCCCTACCATGAAGATTAGTAGAGTCACCAAAGAAAGTGCTATTTTAAATAATTGCATTCAAATGGAAAAACTAATTGATGTAGGATCAATCATTTTTAAATCTGTTATGGGTATTATTATGAATGGGTCAATTTATGGAGTTGGGCACCCTTCCACAATTTTCTTACTTTGTAATCAATCTCAAGTTTCATATGAAAGTTGGAAAAAAATTTATTACCTTTGGTGCCCATGATTCCTATTGATGATAATTATGTTGGGAATGAAAATGAAGCATTAGATACTATCTTGGATCATTCATCACATACTTCAACTCCATTAATGCCACAAACAGTTGGAAGTTCACTTTCTTTGGAAAGGAAATTGAAGAAAATTTAAAGAAAACTTCAGAGTATTATGAATGCAATAGGAAATATGAAGTACCTTTTTGATCACCTAGATTGGAGGATGAAGGAGAACTTTGATCATACAGGAAGATTTGAAGCAGGATTAGAGCGGATGTTTAAGGACAAAGGATGGATCGAAGAAAATTCGATTGATCAGTTCCCGTACTGACCCTTCTATAACTTGTATGTTCATTACCAGTCTATGGGAGATATTAGAGGAGCAGAAAGCACTGAAGATGAGGCAGAATAATGGAAGAATTTGGGCTCTTTACTAGTTTAAAATATTTATGTATTTAATGTTATTGTGTGGATTCGACTTAGTTGCTTTGCTTTAGAATTAAGAACTTTTATTGTGTGTGTAGTTTTGTGTGAGCGTTTAGTGTTGTGGCTTGATTTCGACGCTGATTTATAATTTAGCTTGCTATATCGGTGTAAAAATGTGATTTGAAAAATGCATTTGTAAAAAGCGTATTTTCATATATAAAAGTTAGTTTGTTGTTGTTTATGAAAATAATTGTGTGTGAAAATGTTTATTTGTGAATTATTGTTAGATAAAAATTTGTGTTCAAAAATACTAAAAAGGCTTTGGAGAAAATTGAAAGGAAATTGAAAACTAAAAAAATTGACAAATGGAATTTTTAGGTCTTCAACGCCGACAGCGCTGGCTTGGGCGCTGACGGCTCCGGCTTGGGCGCCGATGGCATCGGCTTGCGCGCAGACTGCGCCCTCGACCCAAGAACAACCTAAACCACTTAAAATTTTCTATTTGCATCAAAAAACTCCATTTTTTCCCTTTGAGTCATTTTCATCCTCTGGTTTTTGCACCTAGGGATTCATTTTGCTCAGATTTGAAGCAATTTTATGCAAAGGAAGTTCAGATTTCATCTTCTATAGGTAAGAGCTACACTTTGAACTAAATTTTTTTTTATTTTCACGAAGGGTTTATTTCACGTTGCCGAGATCTGAAAGTTTTTGAATTTTTTTGAAAAATTTTGAGAAAATCTTTTGTTGAAGAACTCTTACTTAGTAGATTTAAGTTTATAGTGTTTTACATTGTGATTTTCAGAATTTTAGGAATTTATTTAGATTTTATCAAATTTTCTTGATTTACCGTGTCCCCAAGAACGAGCAAAGGAAAAGTAAAGTAGATTATGGTGAACAAAAATTTGTTAGCTTCTAAGCTAGTGCTTGATTTAATAGTCCACTTAAAATTAAAAAGTGATTCCGGATCGTGGATTTAAAAATCCAGGTGGAGAAGTCGAGCGATTAATCAATGCTCGGTAGTAGGAAATTTCTGTAATTTTACTGTCGAGGTTATTATTGGTGTAGTGATGGAGTTCTCCGCCAATTTTATAGAGGCTTCTGATGATTTTGGTTTTGTTCGTGGTAAAATGGTTGAGTTTTCTCCAAGAAAAATTAATGAGTTTTATTAGTAAGAAGATGGGTAGAGTTGACAGTATTGACAGTATAAATTGTTTTCTGCTACAAATGAGGTCTTGGATGAGATTATTTTTTTTTCTTACTGATGAAAGAGGAACCTAGAAGGTCAAGAATGGTGTTAAGATAAAATTTCCTCTATGCTTAATGTAGTATCTAAGACCTGTCACTACTTTATTTGTCGAAGAATGATGCCGATTAATCATCACACTGAGCTTACAAAGGATAGAGTCATCCTGAATCTCTGTATCCAGCAGGTGATGAGGCTAAATGTAGGCTCTATTATTTATTTGAACACTAGATCTATTGCTTCGGGAGAGACCACTAGTGCTTTGACACACCCTGCACTTATCTTAACACTTTGTGAACAGGTAGGAGTTGATTTTAAACTTGAGGAAGAGAGGATTGAGCCTTTAAAACCTATTGGGCCTGCCAATATAATGACAAAAGAATCTCATGATGGATGGAGATCTGGAAGTAAGACCAGGGATATTCCTTCTACTTCTAGGAGCCCTACTTATTGTGACCCTACTCTTCCAGAACTGTTGGAATAAATGATGATCCAACAGGGAGATATCTTGAGAATGGATCATAGAATGCAAAACATGGATGCTAGAAAAGCTCACACTAATGATTTGATACGGCAAAATTTTGAATATGATGTTACCTATGACGATGTGATGGTGAGATACATGAAGGGCGATCATTCAGTTCAGTTTCCTACTCACCCTATTTTTACTACATATCACTGGCATAATTTAGGTGTATATGTGGAAGATGATGATTGGTGATCTTTCTTTTAGTTTATGTTTGATTGTACTTTGTTATTTTGTTGTTTGTTTTTGTTATATTGTAGAGACTATTTGTTGTTAAATTATGAGACTTTGTTTTGTTGTGTTGTGAAGTATAGAGTGTAAAACTGTTTGTTATTTGAAATTCAGTTTAATTTTGTTGTTGGTAGTTGGAATTTGTTAAATGTGTTGTAATTAACTCTTTCTCGACAGATTTTATATGTATTATGTGCTATTTAATGTTTTAAGTCTTGTAGATTTTGATATTAGCATCTGCAATATTTCAGAATTAAGTTTAAAAATCAGAACCTTCAACAGGTAAGTCTTTTCTTTATGTATTTAATGTTTTCTTTCACCCTTTATTTTTTTTTCAGTTCTTCAAGCTAAATCTTTTAAAAATTTAAGTTTGGGGGGAAAAAAAAATTCTTTTTTAAAGAAAGAAACTTAATTTTATTTGTCCTCACTTAGCTATACTTTTAAAAAAAATAATTTTACATTACCTTTGGTATTAGAAGTTAACTTTAGATAACTATATTTATGTTTCTAAATATATAGTAAGCTTAAGTAAAAAAATTCAATAATTAAGGTTAATTTTAGAGATTCAGATATTTGGTATAAGAGAATAAAAATATATTTTTCTATGTTAAGTAAAGAAATTTGTATTTTTGAAGCATTAAAAATCCTAGAAATTCATGTAAAAGAAAATAATTAAACTTTATGAAATCTTTAAGCTAATATAAATTTGTTAAGTGAAGGAATATGAAAAGTTTTTTAACATTTTTTAACATTAAGCGGAGGATAGTGAAGTTCAAAATCATTAAAGGCTATCCAAATATAGTAATCCTCATATTTATATTAAAAAAAAAGAAGAAAAAAAAAAGATAAGATAAGAAAAAGGATTAAGAAAGATCTTGAAAAGAAAAGAAAAAGTTAATATGGGGAGAAGCTTGAGGAGAAGCCTAATTAAAAATTGGCTTCACTTGGATCAACTTAAGGAAGAAGCCTTGACAACATTTTCTAAACTGTTATTTGAGTATTAGCTTATATACTAGTAAAGTTTAATGAAGTTTTTTTTCATATGGATATTCTAAGTGACTTTAATATGACAATTTGCAATTTTTCTTGAAAAGAATAGAGAATCAGAAATCTTGGACTTGATTGTTGAATATTCTTATACCTTTAATATTCACTGGAGTTGTTTTGTATTTTTCTTAAGTTATGTTGTTATGTTTAGTAGACTAAAATATGGAAATTTAAAAGTTAGATTCTTTACTATAAGTCATATTTTTACGTAGTAGAGGAGTTACTTGAGGACAAGTAACATGTAAGTTTGGGGTATTTTGATACACAAAAAATATATGCATTTTTAAACCCATATTTTATACTCATTTTTGGTGATATTGCACTTTAATGGAAGGTATTTTTATGTTTTCTTGCAGGTTGTTGATTTTTAAGACTTGAAGCAAAAAATGAAGCAAAAGGATGAAATTTGGAGTAAAAATGAATTTTTTTAAGAAACACTCGGTGCCGACGGTGTAGACTTAACACTCGGCGCCGACGGTGTAGACTTACAGAACAGATGGTGGATTTTACTCAGCGCCGATGGTGTCAGGAGCAATGCCGACGTTGCCATTTGACAGAGAGCAGTGAATTAAATTATTGACCACTGATACTAATGACGCCAATGTCAGTTCAGACCCTATTTCTAAAAGATTTAATGAATTTGGACGGATTTTAAAGAGTTTTTGAATGCACTGTCGGCGCTATTTCGGGTTGGTTTGTGGGGAGTTGCCCGTAAGAACCTGTTGGTCACCGGAACTGAAATCCTGTCGCCCGCTTCGGAAGGACGTTTAAGTATGAAGTCAGACTGACCCCATATTTTTCATAGTTTAAAATGAAAGAGCACTGTACCTCAAATCCTGTATCTATCCCAAAGGGTAAACACAAGACTTGAGGATGAGGCTCGATCAAATAAACTAAGGAAAGTATGACGTCCGTTTGGTCTG
>NW_018250474.1:24420-24947 GCF_001263595.1 Phalaenopsis equestris | reverse complement strand
TTGAGGAGAAATATTTAGGTGTTTCATCCTGCCAATTTTATTAGTTAGGGCTTACATTCATGTGAAACGATCACACAAATAGCCTGGAAGATGTGAGGATTTAAGTCGTGATAAATGACAACCTCGGAATCCTAAGATGAGTTAGGGCTCATTATGTATTGCAGGGCTATGCAAAGGCCTAAAGATAATGTGAGGATTTACGTTGCATAAGCAAGAAACCTCGAAGTCCTATGGCTTTGTTCTTTAAGTCTAAGGAACGAAGATTGTTTCAGCTGGGAAAGACAGGTTTTGTTGTTGAAGATGGTCGTGCTGCCCACCAATCTAGCTCCAAGCTCCTTGCCATGACGAGTTTGAGTTACCTAGCGTGTCAAGTTATAATGTCAAATCAGGTGGCCCTATGGTTAAAGTTCTTTAAATTTTATGAGGGCATATTAAAGTTGATTAGAGCGACACCGGTTAGGATCCTACGGTTCCCTCGTTCTGGCACCACTATTTTCTATTGGATTCACTTAGTCCAAATGAACTTA
>NW_018250474.1:23579-24169 GCF_001263595.1 Phalaenopsis equestris | reverse complement strand
ATGCAGGGTAACATCATTGTTTAGCATGCAAAAGTACAATATGAAAAACACAGTATGAAAGTACAGGAAAGACAACATTTAGTAGATCTCCAAGATGTCCAACAGATCTGGAGAAAGAAGCAGGTCCATGCTACTCTCTCGCTGCCTGGTGGAAAATCCCAATTTATTTTTAAAATTATTATGTTGCTTAATAATTCATCCTATAAATACCCTTAATGCTCAGCGAACATTGAAGTCTCAATTATCCCTAAGAAAGGGGTAATTATCATTTATCATTTAATTTGAAAATTATGTGGGTAAAGACACTTAAAGAGGCAAGTTAGTGTAATTTGAACACTTCGCCAAATTTTTAATCCTAATTGGGTTTAGTGGTGTTTCAAGGATGTTTGATTATGTTATGTTTATTTCTCTAATCCTCATTTAGGAAATTTTAATTTAGCCAAAGTCACCACTAAGCCCTTAAGACCTAGGTGAGTATCTTATTTAGTTTTGAAAAGGGTTAAGCTTTAAGTGGTCATGATTCATGATTTGAATTTTATTTGAAAATCAAAATAGTGGTATTAAATTGATTAATTATTGACTTCCAAAGT
>NW_018250474.1:20967-23353 GCF_001263595.1 Phalaenopsis equestris | reverse complement strand
CCTAAGGCTCTAACACTTCATAATTTGTCAAATTCAATTCAAATGACTTTGAAATTTTTATCTTACCTCATTAATGGGTCAATTAAGACATCAGTGGAGAAAATGTGATTTTTTAAAATTTAATTTATTTTATATAATTATTTTTATGCAAAAATAGGATTTTTCAAAGAAAATTCATAACTTGACCAAGGTAAATTATAATCGCTTGAAATTTTTATTGTAGGTGGACTTAGCCCAGAGAAGCTTTTGAACAAATTGCATAATTTTTTGAATTCCCTGTGATTTATTAAAATTAATTTAAGTTCTCGGTTATTTGATAAAAATAAAATATTTTAGGTGGTGAAAGTTAAGTTTTGTATTTTTGAAAAATCTCCCTAAGGTCAGAGGACTCAGAGGATCAAATGTTATAATTTTCGGATTTTTATTTGATTTATTGGAATTATTTTAGTGAGAACTCATTTGTAGCACCTTTAAAAATTATTTTTAAGCTTTAAAATTCAATATCTTTATTTAGAAAACCAGGAAAAATATTCTAATTATTCTTATGTAATTAGAAAGCAATTTAGAATATTTCTATTAGTTTTATTATTTTTGTGATTTTTATGAATTTCTTTAATTCTTTAAATATTTAGAATATGCTAAAAATCAAAATGTTATTTTAAATATCATTTTATTTTTAGAAAATACCCCTGATCATAGAGAACTTCAAAAAACTAAGTTTCATAATTTTTTAAGTTATATTTTGATTTTTAAAAATCATTTAAGTGTTAAAAGTTGTATTTAATTTATCTTTAAAAATCAACTTAAGTTGTAAAATGAATGCAAAATATTTTAAAATTTTTATGATGAGTTCTCTGGATCATAGATCAAAGTGAAGATCAAAAATAAAGTCATTTAAATGTTTATATTTGCCAAAATTAATTATTTTAGTGATTTGGTGTTTTTAAAGTTTAAGGGTATTTTAAATGAATTGACCCGATAAACTATTTCTAAAGGTTTCTCTAGTCATGGTGGACCTTCTAAAATTTTTTTAGGATTTTCTAATCAATAAGATAATTTTCATGATTATTTTAAAGAAATAATGTGGAATAACTTGAAAAATGTGGATCTCTGTATAGGAACCTTCTCTAACTTTGGAAAAATCAGAGGATATCTCCCTCGATAGAGGCCACAGCATGCCAAAATTTGAAGCCAAGGTGATGTACCAATATGCATGGAGAATCAAATGATTCAAAAAAATGTTTAATTAATTAAAAATAAAATATGCTAAAAATGTTCTTGAAATTTATTCCACATTGTTTTCCTCTGTTCACTGAGCAAGAGGGTATTTTTATTTTATTTTTGTGATTTTTCTACACAAAGTTATGGATTTTTTTAGTTTTGGGGTATTTAAATAAGTAAAAAATGCCATATTTATCTATTTAAACCGCGTGTGCCACCTCAATTTACGACGGTTCCGAATGCATGCGTGGCGCGTTTTGGTTGGACGTCGCCGTCCACGTAGCTTGCGTGTAGCTTGCTGACTCGGCCCGTTGTTTATGTCCCGAAGCGTTGTCCGACTCAATCTCCTCAGTCCATTTGATACACGCTTGATCAAACGCCTCCCCGTCATCGTCCCCGATAGAATGATCCTGTGACCGTCCACACAAAAACCCTAGGATCTTAGCCTAGACTCAACCAAATCACTTTGGGTTTGATCTTATGTACTCGTCTAAGTGAGACAAACACATCCATACAGTTAATGTACCATGAAATCAAGTTTAAGTAAATGGAGAATCAAAATGAGCTCGGGAGGAGGAGAAGTCTTATACCTTTGTCTGAGAAGTGAAGCTTTGATCAGAGAGGTTCAACACATTCGTTAGGGTCCAAGGAGGCTAGGGATTGAGTTCCTGTCCCTGGAAGATTGAGTCCCTGGTCTTGGTGTAAAGCCTAAGTTTGAATTCAACCAAGCTCGACTTCAGGTAGAGCTATAGAGCTATGGTGGAGGTTATTTCAGAGGGTAATTTGATGGGGCTTTAGCTTCTTTCACTATTGTGAAGGTGTGGGTGAAGTTAATTTGAGTTTGGTGGACTATGGAGGTGTATTGGGTTCTGTCATGATTTTTGATAAGGTTTCAAGCTCAAAATTGAGCTCCGATAGTGGGAATTGGTGGGGACAAAATAGTAGGTCTTAAGGAAGCTCTGTGAGAAGTTTGGAGAGGCCTCTCTAAGAAAATTATAGTACACCTCCCATGGCCATGGGAGGTGAGTTTTATAAAAATGGCTATGGGGTGGTTCTCAAGGCATAAGTTTGGGTGCATTGTGGTGCTTAGGTGGAGGGAAGAGGAGCTCTTCAATTTGATTTGGATGAGCTGGCCTCTAGGTTTGATTTGGGTGAGGTGCCATGG
>NW_018250474.1:7988-20671 GCF_001263595.1 Phalaenopsis equestris | reverse complement strand
GCGCATGAGTCCAAGTGAGTGCAAATGACCAAAACTTGGGTTTGGTCTAGGTTATCCATGCCAATACCCTAAGATCTCAGCTTAGACTCAACCAAATCACCTTGGGTTTGGTCCTATGGACTCGTCTAAGTGTGAAGAACACATACATACGGAAATCATGCAATTAAATTAAGTCTAATTAAATAGAGAATCGAAATAAGCTCGGGATGAGGTAAGGTTTTATACCTTTGCTCTGAGAAGTGAAGCGTCGATCAGAGGGTCTTGGCACGTTCGTTATGAGCCAAAGAGGCTAGGGATGGACTCCTTGGTCTTGGTGTAAGGCCCAGGTATGAATTCGATCACGACCGGATTTGAGTGTTGGTCTAGAGCTATGGTAAAGGCTCTCTGGAAGGAGAATTTTTTATTTATGCCAAAATCAAATGGATATGAGGCTTTAACAAGGTCAATTGATGGTTGATTTTGATGTATAGGGATGTTATCAAGATTTTTTAACATTAATTGGGGCCAATTGACTAGGCTATGGGTTCAATTTGATGCATTAGGTCATATGATCAAAATTGGGGCTTTAACCTAACTCAAAATTGGGTTCAAATCATAGACCAATTGAGCTTTGATTTAGTTTAATTGATCATATTAAAAGTTAATTTGAGTTTAGGATTGAAATTGAGGTCAATTGAGGTCAAATTGATGGATATTTGAATTAAATTTGGGGAATTTGGGTCTTTAAAAGCAAATTTAGAACTAGCCTATGGGTTCAATTTGGTGAGATTAGGTCAATGAGTCAAAATTGGGGTTCTCACCTAAATTAAAATTGGGCTCAAATAATGGGCCAATTAAGCTTGGATTTGGTCTAGATTGGTCATATCAGGAGTTAATTTGAGTTTAGTATTGGAATTGGGGCCAATTGAGATCAAATTGATGGACATTTGAGTTGAATTTGGGGAAATTTGGGCCCTTAAAGGCAAATTTGGGTGTTTTGGTTAAAGATGGTCAAATTGGCCAAATTATGTTATGTGGTAGTTGACAAAAATTAAATTTGGTATATTTGGGATTTATTGAGATTTTCTGGAAATTTTTGGGATTTTGGGCTATGGAGGGGTATCTTGGTAATTTGGGGGTGTTTTAGCGGTAAAAGGCCAAGATGGGTATGTTGGTAGAGTTGAGGTACCAACCATCAACAACAAGCCATGGACCAATGGAAACCTCATTTTGGGTCCTTTACCTAGTGGTCTTAGCCAAACCATAACCATAGGACTGGTAGGTTTAGGGGACCATCGACATGAGTATCCCAAAAAGATCAAGGGACCTAGGCTAGAAACTAGAAATTTGAGTTTAGGGTTGTGAGTGAATGTGGGTGCATATGAGTGTAGATGAGTGTAGTGAGTGACTTAGCTCCAGACCAACACCCAGGGTTAACCTTAAGGTTCAACAGCACTAAGGGTGGCTCATCTTGAGTTTCCCCCGTAGTGATCCCACCTACTAAATGCTAGAGGTTGAGACCAACATGTGGCACTTCGGAAGAGGGTAGAATTTCTAATGGTGAGGGTTCTATGTCTAGTTTTCTAAGAATAATCAATAGGAAAAATCCTATGACTAGACCTTAAGCTACTAAAAGGGAAAAAACTAAACCTCAAACTAAACCTCAACCAAAAATGACTAAACCTCAACCAAAAATGAGGTCAACATGCACCTATTGGAGAACCATCACTAGGCTCTATTTGGGCGAAAATTGATCAGAAAAGAGGCTCTTGCTCATTCTTCCTTGCTCTTTTTCGCCACACCTAGCCTCATACACTTTTTCCATCTTCATTCCACTGCCATTCAGGAGTCTGTTAGTGATTTTTTTTAAGAGTTTAGAGTTTATGTGGCGAGATTAAGTGTGAATTCTTCTCTGAGAGTGTTTAAGAAAGAGAAAAGTAAGATATTTCTTCTTCCAACATTTTCTAGGAGAGGCTACAAGGGATTTACTTTGAGAAATAGTTTCAAAGAAGTGTTGTTTGTTTATTAGTGTTGTATGAACTTTCTTTTATATATGAAATTTGTGTTTTGTTGTATCTTTCACATGGAGTCTGAGTAGTTTGCTTTATCTTTCTCCATACTCTGGGATATGATGAAATAAAGAGAAAATATGGATGTGCAAATATTAAAATATTAAATAGATTGTGATGATTTTTCAACTCCGAACTTAATTTACCTTTCGATCGAGCTAATTAAATTGTTAAAATGTGTTGTGAAACATATGATCCGGAAAATGGAGTATGAGTTCTACAACAGAGTGAGGATCACATTTGATTCCATGAAGGAGTATTTTGTTCATGGAATTAAGTGCAAATAAATAGGGAAATATATGTTGTTGGGTGTAGAATTAGAGATTTTAGGGTGACAGACTAATATCCCCAATTCGATCTTAGTGTCTAAGAACTAAAGCTAGAGTTAGCCTACATGTGAAGGGAAGTGGGAGCTTTGGAGTGGGAGAGAGTATCCTCCTAGCCTAGACATGGATTTAGGGACTAAACCTAATATTGGCCAATGATTTTTTTTAACACTGTATCAGGGTAGAGAATTAAAATTGCTCATATTTGGCATAATACATATTAAAACCATTTATCTGATCTCATTTTACTAAAATTTCATTTTAGTGGGAAAGATGATTTTTCAAATAAGAAATCTTCATCACATAAGCATAGTTTAGTAGTTAAGTTGTCACTGTTTAAACTTTGCATTTCAGTTTTGCTAATAGTAAAATAATTTAGTTTTGATAACATCTCAGCATACAAAATTAGTGATAATAATTTTGTTTTACCTTCTTTGAATTTCTTAGTAAATTTATCATTTCAAATTTAAACTTTTCCCATGGAATTGATATTCTGGATTTAAATAGAAACTCCTTTATTACTATATAACGATACGTATACTTGCGTAAAATCTCAACATTGATTGCTTAATTTTCTTAAGCATTAATATTGCATCAAGCTTTTAGCACCGTTACATAGCGGAGTCAAGGTTATAACAAGGTTATAAAAATTTTACACAACTATATTTCCTCGGGATCAAATTGCCTTTTTTGTGCGATAGATCAGGAACACTAGAACCATGTGTTGGTTCCGAGCTACAAAGAACGAAGAACTAAACAATAAAAAATTCATAATAATAAAAGTTCAAATAAAATACTCTTTTGAAAAATAATCAACAAAAATTGAATTTTGAAAATATAATTTGATAAATAAATGTGATAAAGACAACAAGAAAAGAAAATAAATCTGTTGAATTGTTTCTCTCAATTTAGCGCTCTCTTACTCTTTGCTCGTGCAACATGACTATCCTTGTCTGAACTAATTTTCTTTACATCCCAGTGGAATTTCACATTCTGCACAAAATCTCACAATTTTTTTTCTTTTCTAATGTCAACATTATCACATGCCACATATCTATGAATTCAATACCACAAATTCACTATACTTCTTTCATGTAGTTCTCGAGGTTAGTACCTAAATTTTGATTCCCTCCTTACAAGGTCGGTACCTAAATTCTGATTCTCCTTTTGGGATTGATACCTAAATTCCAATTCCCATCTTGCGGTCAATACCTAAATTCTGATTCTCTCCTTTTGAGGTCGGTACCTAAATTTTGACTTTCTTTTCGGGATTGATACCTAAATTTCAATTCCTATCTCGGGGTCAGTACCTAATTTTTTATTCCCTTCTTTCGACGTTGGTACCTAAATTTTAATTCCCATCTTTGGGTCAGTACCTAATTTCTGATTCCCTCCTTTTGAGGCCGACACTTAAATTTTGACTCTCTATTAGGGATTGATACCTAAATTTCAATTTCCATTTAAGGGTGGGTACCTAAACTCTGATTCCCCCCTTTCAAGGTTTGAACTTAAATTTCAATTCTCTTTTTAGGATAGATACTTAAATTTTAATTACCATCTCGAGGTGAGTACCTAAATTTTGATTCCCTCCCTTTGAGGTCGGAACCTAAATTTCGACTCTTTTTTCGGGTTTGATACCTAAAATTCAATTTTCATTTGGGGGTCAGTACCTAAATTTAGATTCCCTCAATTCGAGGTTGTTTCCTTATTTCAGACTCTATTTTCGGGATTGATACTTAAATTTAAAGTCCCATCCCGGGGTCAGTACCTAAATTTTGATCCCCATCATCCAATAATACTGAAATCAAGGTTAAATTTTGCTAGCATCGAATTGAAATTGAATCTTCATCATGACTGTCATGGTCATTTTCAGAATCCCTTTCCTTTCAATCCCTAGCAAGAAATCTGAATCCTTGATTTTGATCAAATGTTCAATTGCTAACTCCTCAGTGGAGACAACTAGCACTTGATTCTACACTTCGTTCAAGGTCTATTGTCTGAGAAGTCTGGGTTGGTCTTGTTGATTTCCTTTGTCAACACCAACATGCGCGGTGAGTTTGCCCAACACTCCACACCTCTTGGGGTCCATTTGTTGACCTCTCCTTTGGTTGAGATTTATTTTTCCCTCTTTAGTAGCCTAAGTTCTAGCCATACAAATTTCTTGTTGATTATTCCTAGAAAACTAGAAAAGGAACCCTCACCTTTAGAGACTCTAAACTCTTCTACGCCCAACTTGAAGTTCCATATACTGTTCCTAACTTCTAGGATTTAGTAAGTGGGGCCACTATAGAGGAAGCTCAAGGTGAATCCCGATAGGACTGCTTGGCCTTAAGGTTGACCCTCGGTGTTGGTTTGGATCTAGTTCACTCACTTGCACTCACTTGAACCCACTTTCACTCCCAACCATAAAACCCAGATTTGTTGACATTGATCTATTTATCTATTGGGAAACTCATGTAGATGGTCCCCTAGACCCACTGGCCCTATGCTGAGTTTAGCTAAGACCAGTTCATAGAGAACCCAAATGGGGATTTCATTGGTCCATAGCTCATATAAAGTGGTTGGCACCCCAATTCTGCCAAAATACCCAACTTGCGGTTTTGTCCCCAAATCCACCTAAATTACCTAAATGCCCTTGAAACCCTAAATTTGATAAAAAAATCCCAAATTCATCCAAAATACCCAAAATTATTCAAAAATCATTTCAAATTATTTGGAACAACCCAAATTGCCGAAAACATCCCAACCCAAATTGCCCAAAACATCCCCAACCCAAATTGCCGAAAACATCCCAAAAATTCCAAGATTACCAAAATACCCTCAAATTTGCCAAAATTAAAAAAATACTCTTGGTAGTCCAAACTTTCCCAAAACCCTCAAAATCATTTCAAATGTCCCCAAAACCAATTTGGACCGTTTAATTTAACCCAATTTTACCTCTTTGACCAAACAACCCCAAATTGCTTTTAAAGGCCCAATTTCTCCAAATTCACCTGACATACCCTTCAATTTGGCCCCCTGACATACCCTTCAATTTGGCCATACCCTTCAATTTGGCCCTAATACTCCCCTATTTCAATTTTAAACTCAAATTCATCTTTCATATGATCAATTAAAACCAAACCTATGCCTTATTGACCCATGCTTTGTGCCCAAATTTGATTCAAAGTAAACCCCCAATTTTGACCCTATGACTTAATCTCACCTAATTAAACCATATGATCGACTCAATTTCCCCAATTTGCATCCTAAATTCTTCCTAACAATCTTACACATCAAATTAGACCTTCAATTGGCCTTGATCAAGCCTCAATTTTACTTAACATCAACCCACATTCAAAATACCCAAATTTGCCCCAAATTAGCTATGTCTCAATATTTCACGAAATTGAATGCCCTAACCCAAAAATTGAGACCCAATTTATGTTGAAAAATCTTTATGAAATTCCTCTAGACCATTTGGAACCATAAATTTGGACCTAACCCAACCTTAGCCAAACCTAAACCTAAGTCTAACCTAACACCCCCAAAATGACCAAATGCCCAAAATCGTTCAAATTGAACCTCCAAACCAATTCAAAATCACTCCAAATATTTTCTAAACTCTTCAAGAAAATTACCCACACAAAATTGCAAAATCAATTGAGCTCAATAGCAATGCTAGCTCAACCCACAACCACTAAGCTCCTCCTTTGGACCAGACTAAACTATCCTAAATCAACCCAAGTGAGCTATGGACCAATGAGTCCCTAAATTTAGGGATTTCATCAAACTTTTGGGCCTTAAACAAAAACACTCCTCAATCATCACAAAAAATTAAGGTTTAATCATAATTTACCCTCTCCCTAGCTCACCTAACCACCTGACCACCACCCCTGCTCTGGCCAGCCACCCTACTTGCTGAAAAATGCCAAATCTATGAGCCACCAACCCTAAGTTAAACCTATTTTCAACCCTAGAGGCCAGCTCTCCTTAACTGCTCTTTAGAGCTTATCATCCATCCACCAAAGCAACTCTTTTCACCAATCAACTTGTCATGAGTTCTACCCTAAGCCCTTCTATTTAAACCATCTTCTCCATGGCTAAAGGAGAGGTGTTCCAAATCCTTAGGGAAACTCTGCCAAAATCTAACCAGAGACTCTCCAAGCATTCCTTAGCTTAAGACAATCATTTTTCCTCTCTGATCACGACATCTCTCCACAGTCAGGACATCTCTCCACACTCCACCAAACTTATATCTTCTGTGTACACACCATCCCTAGAGAAAGAGGAGTTGATTCCCTGTCAAAGCCTCCTCTAAAACAACCTTATGATAGCTCTTGACTAACTCATGTAGTCCACCTTGGTCGAAATCATACCTAGAAAATTCATCAAGGCACAAAACTTCATCTAGAAGTTTGTTGGACTCAACTGAAGCTATCATAACCATCTAATTAAGGTCTACCCTCTCAGACCGGGATATTGAGGTTTAACCATAACCCGAGCTTATTTTAATTTTCCATGAGTAATGGATTTATTTCATACTTGATTAACCATATATATGTGTTCGTCTTGAGTAGATAAAGGTTTAAAGAAAAACCCATGTGATTTGGTTAAGTCTAAGCAAAGATCTTAAGGTTTTAGTGTGGACAGTTTACGGTTAGGACACTTGAGGACGATGAACGGATGTCGTCCGATCATGCATGTATCCAATGGGCGGAGGAGATCAAGCCAAACGGACGCTTGGTACGTGAACCGTGGACTATGTGGCATGCTTAGGTGGAAAGCGCAACAAATGGCAACGCATCGCGTTGTCTTTCGAAACTGCCTATGATCTAGTCAGCGCCGCGTGGACAAGTAGATAAATATGGGTTTTATTAATTAAATTAAATGCCAGATCTTTAAAAAATCATATCTTTGCATAGAAAAATCATAAAAATAAAAAAAAAATACCCACTTGCTCAGTGAACAAAGGAAAATAATATAGACCAAAAATAAAAATTATTTGTCCAGTATATGATTTTTAATTAATTAAATACCCTCCATGACTAGATATGGCTCACCAAGGCTTGAACTTTCTAAGGTTTATTCCTTATCACAGAGGGGATGTTCTCTGATTTTTCTAAGGTCAGAAGGCATCTCTATGCTTATAGAGCTAATTTTTAAGCTAAGGTGTCCATGTTGGCTTATTTTAATTATATAAATCAAAATATCATTTAAAAAAGTATGAGGATAATTTTAGTAGTTTTTCCGTGGTCAGAGAAGTTTAGAAAAAATATTTTGATGTTTTGAATTATTTTATACATTTAATCAAATGTATACATCTTGTGCTAATTTATGTAAATTTTATACTTATCAAAAATTGACAAAATCAATTTCACATTGTGGAAAATCATATTTATTGTAAAAATTCAAAAAATTATTTATGGAAAATCATATTTATTGTAAAAATTCAAAAAATTTTTTAGCTTAATTTAAGCACTAAAATTGATTTTTAAAGAAATTTTATATTTTCGTACAAAATAATTATAATAAATTAAATAAGCTTAGAAAAATCATGAAAAATGTTTTCCTGATTTCCTTGTGATTACGGGCATTTGATAAAAATAAAATCTATTTTTGTGAAATATTTTATTTTTAAAGTGTATTTTGAATTAAAAAATAATTAAAATAATCAAAATTTTCGAAAAAGCAAAAAATGATTCAAAATGTGTGCAAGTTTTAACTTATAACTTATAATTTATTAGGATATTTTTCCTAATTTTTCTAAGTTAAAAATAACTTTTAAAAGCTTAAAAGTGAATTTTCCTTATTTTCTCATTAAAATAATTATAATAAATAAGTTAAAAATCATTGAAATAGAAAAGTTGATTCTCTGAGTTTTCTGAACTCAGAGAAGTCTAATAAAAATATATAAAAATTTTGGTAATTAAAACAATATTTTCTATTTAATTAAATCATTCAAATTGATCCAAAATTAAATAATAATAATAATAACTTAATTCAAAAAATCATGAAATATTGCCTAAGTGTTTCTCTGACCTAAAGAAACCTCCAATAACTTTCTCATAAACAAAAAACTTTATTTTGGATAGTTAGATAAATCAATTTTGAAAACCCTATTTATTGAATTTAAATAACTATTTAAATTAAATTAAAAAAATTAAAACACAAAAAAACTAAATTATTCTCCTCTGATGTTTTAATTAACTTATGGATATGCCACTATGAATGCTCAAGTCATTTGAATTGTGTTTAATGTGTTATGAGGTAAAGTAGCCCAAGGGCAAAATAGTCATTTCAAATTTTAGTTCTTAATCAAAATTTAGGATTAGCCAAGAGAAAATGAGAAATTTTGATCTTAATGAACATGTTTGGATGATTGAAATACAATGGGATCAAAAGGTAGAAACTCATTCACCACCTTCGCACAACATCAACAAAATCATAATTCTCTTAATCTTCATGACATGGAAGTCAATTAAGATCAAATGATTCTTAAGTGATGGGCTTAAGGTAGATGAAGATAGTTTACTTTCTTAAGCCCAAATTTGGGGATGATGTGATCATTTAATTAGAATTCATATCACTTAGATCAAAAGTTTGATAATTACCATTCCACCTATCATGATTGTTAAGGGCTTAGTAGTAACATAGGCTCGATATCTACACTCAATTAATCTGATTTAGTAGATAACATGATTGAAAATTAACATATTTAAACAAAATAAGCCTGACCTTAATTGTAGGCACCACAATTGTAAATAACTTAAACTCGCCTTAGGCACACCCACTCACATAACTTTTAAATGAAACATCAATCGGTTAATAAGGTATCCTATCCTTGGGATTATGAAATTGTCAAGTTTCACTAAGCAACGGGGTAGTCACACTGTGATCTCGGATGAATAATGGAACAATATGATAAGTTCAAAATGAACTCGAAATATTTCAAGAGATCTTTAAAATGGTCCAGAGTCATACCTCAAGCATCTTGAAATATATTGGACTTTCTGATAGGCAAATCAGACTTGCCATATTTTTGTTCTATTTGTTCTAAAATCATCCACTATGATCTTTTGAGATTTAATAAAGTCATAACTTGGGGTTTGGTAGCTAAACCTTCATCTACTCCTGCAAATTAAATTCCCTGCAAAATTATATACATTCCTTGCAAGTACTACCTTTCAAGTGGAGGAACGAGAAGAATCGATAGGTATGCTTTTTAATTATTGCATTTACCTTTTTGTACTTCTTACCTCGAGTTTACATGTTAAACAACGATGTCACCCTACATGAAAACAAAACTGCTAGGATAATAGTAAAACCAAAGCGAAGACTAAAAATCAATCATGAGAGAATTTACTGCCACAACATTCAAAATATAAAATAACTCAAAATTTAATCACAAACATCATAAAACAAAAATTGAAACTAAATTAAAAAGTCCCTATCGGATGACTGGGATCCCTCATAAGAGGTAACTTACGGTTACTAAACAAATTTTGCATGGTCTAAATGAAAGTCGAACTCATTAAGTTAAGTTTAGTAAATTCATTTGAACTAAGTGAATTTGAAAGAAAATAGTGGTGTCAAAACATGGGAACCGTAGGATCCTAATCGGTGTCACTCTAATTAACTTTAATATGCCCCATCATATTTTAATAAGCATGACCCTTAGAGATACTTGGTTTGACATCATAACTTGACACATTAAAAAACTTAAACTTGCTATGATGAGGAGCTTGGAGCTAGCAATATGAACAAGATGACCATCTTAAGTAACAGAACATGTCTGCATTAGCTAAACCATTCTCTCTTTAGAATTAAACAACCAATCTATAAGACTTTGAGGTCGTTTGCTTATGCAACATTAATCCTCAACTATTTTTAGGCCTTTGTATAGCTCCGCTATAAAATTTAGGCCCTAACTCGTCTTAGGATTCTGAGGTTATCGTTCGCCACGACCTAAATCCTCATATTTTCCAGGTTATTAGTGTGATCGTTTCACATGAATGTAACCCCTAAATAAATAAAAATTGGCAAAATGAAACATTTAAATATTCCTCCTCTAAACCAAAGAAAAACCTAAGGTAGCTTGGGAGGTCACCAAGGTTCTCCTCCCGGTCCCTAACTTCCAATAATCTCTTCCTTTGGATTCCAAAAGAAAATGTTCCAAATTTCAATTTCGGCGACCGACAGCTTCCTACGGGCAACTCCTCAGTCAAAATATTGCCTACCGCTGTCAAATCGTAATAATAATGCAAATATACATATCACTCAGGTAATAAAGGGCTCTAATGGAGTCTTAAGTATCGATCCCATAGTGAGTTAGAAATTCTTATGGTTATAACATCAAACATAATGTTTAAATTATAAAACTGAAGTAAGCAAAATAAATCTAAAGTGAATTTACTATATGATAAATAAAATGCATTTAACAGAATTAAGTTAACTAAACTAATTGCTAAACTTCAAAAGTAAACTTATAAAGACTAAATTAAGTTTTGTATTGAAGTGTTCAAATTTAAGAAAGCATCCTTCCCCTTTATAATGAGTTTATGGGTTGTGAAGTACTTAAAATCTTTTAAAATACATATAAAATTGAAATGTGCCAAATAAGATCAAAACTATTATATTCCCTCTGAGAGTGCATAAAGAACGTTGACTAATCCAGAGTTTGGTCCCTAAATCCGTGGTTAGGTGAGAGGATATTGGCTCCCACTCTAAAGCTCTCACTTTTCTGTCCCTTGAGGGCTAACAATCTCGCTTTAGTTTCTGAGAAACTGGACCTAATTTGGGATTTTAATCTGTTACCATAAAATCTCCAATTATGTGCCCATAAAATTATATTTTCTATCTATATATATTCATAGTTTTATGGATTTTGAGTATTTGAGAAACTTGAAATTAAGAAAATATTAAACAACATCTTTATTTACCCAATTTTCAGGAAAATTTGAGAATTAAATGGATTTAAAAAGAAACTGTAAAAATTTTGGAATTGGCTTCTGAGGCGCCAGATTGGAGCCCAGGCATGATCACGACTTAATGTTTATGCACCATATAGTAATAGTTCTGATGGTATTTTCTACTTATATTTACTTGATCCTGAAGAAAAATAAGAATTTTAATTTTTAATTTATATATATTGAGATACTACGCAAGTATACGTATCATTATCAAGTAATATAAAACTTTTTGATTAAGACCTGAATATCAAACCCAAAGGGAGAATACGCAATATGCACTATTGAACAACAAACTTTATATTTTTAATAAAAAGATAACTATCTAAACTAAAGATGATTTTTGCAGTAATGTAAATTTAAATATTTTTGATATTTTCAAAATTTTGATAGAACAATAACAATTTAAAAAAGATAACCAGAGTTCTTGCAGAAGAAAAGAACTAAATATGAAAATATCTTTCTTCTTATCATGAATCAGTAATAAGTATAAAATTCTTTTCTTTTGTGAAAGTACGCAAGTTGTGTTGTGCCAAATAGGAGCAATAATATTCCTTACCCTTACTAGAGATGCTATAAAGAGCATTGGCTAATTTAAAGTTTGACTAGTTTTGAAGACCGGCTAGGCAGGGAAGATAATAACTCTCGCTCTAGAGTTCCCTTGATTCTCTCCACCTGGGGGCTAACATTCTCATATCAGAACCTAAAATAATAAACCACGTTGGGGGCTTTAACCTGTCACTTTAACGTCCTTTAACTCTACACCCATCAATGAATATTTCCCTATTTATTTGCACTGAATCATATGAACTACATTCTCATTCTTACAACCTCATGTGATTCTTTCCAATTTTTGACTGAGACAATACTAGTCTGGTTCTTACATGTTCTCACAACAAATTTTAACATATGTATTTATCAAATAAAGAAACAACTGAAGTGCATGGATTTAAATCATCAAAACTTCTTCTAACATTAAAGATCAATACTCTCCACAACTTCCATCCAAAACTTAATTACTTATCATTTTAAGAAGAAAGATAAAGAAAAATACAGAATCGATGGAGAAAACAAAACCACACTTTAGTTTAAAAGAAGAAATCATTATCAAACCAACAACAAGTCTTGATTAAAACCAAAAGTAGTCTAAATTAAAAAAGATAAAAACTTTGTCAAGTCCTCCACCAAACTCTTGACGTTCTTTTAAATCTCTTCTCTTTTGCAATCACTCAAAAAAAATAACAAAAAAGATAAAGTAAATAAAAAGTGGTTCCTGAAAATCTCTCCGAACTAACTCCAAGAGAAGAACTTTCAAAACTTGCCAATATTTTCAGGACTCTTTTCTAAGTCCTCTCTTCTTT
>NW_018250474.1:7669-7960 GCF_001263595.1 Phalaenopsis equestris | reverse complement strand
GCCCAAGATATGCTTCCTTTCATGATAATTTTCGTCCATGGTGTTTACACCCACCTATTAAGCCAATGGGTGCCTCAAAAACCTCTTTAAAATTCAAGAAAACTGATTTTACTCATCTAGCAATTGCCACTAGCGCTTAAGCGTGGGGTCTCGGTGCTTAGGCACGACCTTCTCTGTTTAACCAACGCGTAAGTGTCGGATCTGGCGCTTAGGCACTGATCCTGAAATTGCCTATATGCAACAGTATAACAATAATTCTAATTATATTTTTCACTTATATTTCCTTATTTC
>NW_018250474.1:1223-7020 GCF_001263595.1 Phalaenopsis equestris | reverse complement strand
TCTTTTACTTATAAATATAATAATAGTTTTGAAAATCATTTTAATAAAAGAAATTTAAGCATTAAAAATAAAAGTCTAAATTATCTAAATTTTTCAAAAATACAATTTTTCTTACTAAAGATAGTCACTTATATTAATCATTTTCTATACTAAAAATTTTTAACTTAAAGTTTTTCTTCATTACTTAAGATTTTAACTAAATTTTCTTCCCCATTTCTAAAATCAAATTTTACTTCCCTAATATAACTTCATATACATAATCAAATTTTCTTTTAAAATTCAAATTCATTTGTAGTTCATTGGAGAACAAATAAAATTCAAGTTTTGAAAATGTTTTTCATCTCTCCCCCAAACTTATTTTTTTTTTACAGATTAAACAGTTTAGCATCAGATAATTATATAGGCATGAAGGAAAATTGAAATAACATGCTAATAAGAATTTTTACATCCTAATTATACAAGTATAAAACTAAAGACTGGAGTAAAATTAATTTTGATCAAATTTTCTAACATTTTATTTTAGTTGAACATGTAGAGATTCAATAGACTTCTAAACAGTAAGTATAAAAGCAAACAACACACTAACATGATAAAAGAAAAATATAGGGGAGCAGTTTCTAAATTTTAAAATTAAGATCTAAGGTAGCAAGATTTTTAACTTTTTTTAAAAAAAGACATTGAATTAAGTTAACTTCTAAATAAAGAACGACGCCACCCTGCATGAAAACTAAAACTGCTAGGATAGCCACAAAACCAAAACCAGAACCAAAACTAAAATTAAAATCAATCAAGATAAAATTTACAGCCACAACATTCAAAATATAAAACAACTCAAAATATAATCACAACATCACATAACTGCATCTATAGCAGTACTACATTACAGAGTCCATAACAAAACACTAACATAACAATACATCAAACTAAATCAAGTCCAACACATGATCTCTCATCTCTACTCCTCTCCACTCTCAGAATTGCCACTATACCATTTTTCTTTACCATGTTTCTTTAGACTCATAGTCAGGATAATGAAGATATTGAGGAAATACTACTCCTAGGTAACCTCTACTCAGACCCTCTAAAGCTGGGTATAATTTCTCCTCAAAGTCAGTCTTTCTCCTATTATAACTATTTGTATGCTCAGCAAAATGTTCTAGATATTGAACTTTATCAGCGATAAAGTGGAAATGAGTCATCATCTTCTATAATAACTATTCTTGAGTCTCAGTTGACTCACCTCGAAATGTAGAAGCACGTGAAGCAAATGGTCTTGATGAAGATGCAGCAGACGTCTCTAATCCATAACTCCTTAAAAATCCTCCATGGAAAATTTTCCTCTCCAGCCAAAAATCGAATGCTCCGAATAAGTCTTCACATTCACTTTCATAATGGGCTTCAGAGGCAAGAGAACTTCCTACCAACTATCATACTTTACTCCAGCCTGCTCGCATAAAGAAAATATCAAGGAAGCAAATCCCAAAAGGAAGCAAATCCCAAACCTGCATCAAATCCCAAACCTGCATTAGTAGCAGCAGCAGCTGAACTGATGATAGTGTGATTGATCAAAGCCTTTATGTTGATGGGCTTTCCCTCTTGAATACAATAATTTAACGTTGCTCTCTCTCTCTGGTCACTTCAATGAGATGATTGGTCGGAATCAAACGAGCATAAATGAAACAGTGTCAAGCCTTTGAAGGTGCACATAACTTTAAAATTGGGAAATTTACTCTCCTCTTGTTGGTAATCTTCCAAACTCTTCTCCTAATAGTCAAATATGAAATAATTTCATCTAACTCCGCTTCTGTAGGACTATAATTCGCATAAAAACATAAAATCTCTGGTGTTGAATGGTAAAACAAGTTGATTACCTCTGGAGTAAAAGTCGAACCATAACTCGATCGTCCTCAGCCTTTGGGAGATTTGCATAAAACTCCCTTACAACAAAAATTACAACGACAACAGAGAAACAACAGAACTGTTCCCACTGTCGGCGAACTATCAGGTCTTCCAGTTATCCACCTAGTCTTTTAAAACAATTCCCCTGAATCAATTTTGGTGACTGTAGAGCGTCACTATATTGATCCTGAGCTTTTGAACTGACAAATTTGGTTGAATCAAATGGGCTCTTTCCTTTGCTCCCTTTCATTCTTGGTGTCATTCTACAAATTTGATAAATTCCAAAAAGAACTTTAAAAATCAAGTTTAAATCATGAAACTAAACTTCCAAAAGAACTAACTAAATTTCCTAAGCAATTTCTATAAATTTTTCTTCACTTTTGACCATGAATAGTAATTTTTTGAAATCTTCCAGATGTGCTTAAAATATATGGTGAAAAACCAAAATTTTTGCATAGAAGTAAAGCTCTTACCTCAAGGAACTTGGATCTAGCAAATCTCACTTGATTCCATCTTAATCATTTTTCGTGACTGTAGAGCCTCACTATATTGATCTTGAGCGAACTCGAGTTGGGGTTTGCTTGAATCAAATGGGCTCTTTTCTTTGCTTCTTTTCATTCTTAGTGTCATTCTACAAATTTGATAAATTCCAAAAATAACTTTAAAAATCAAGTTTAAATCACTAAAGTAAACTTCCAAAAGCACTAACTAAATTTCCCAAGCAATTTATTTCCATAGATTTTTCTTCACTTTTCACCATGAATAGTAAATTTTCAAAATCTTCCAAATGTGCTTAAAATATATGATGAAAATCCAAAATTTTTGCATAGAAGTAAAGCTCTTACCTCAAGGAACATGGATCTAGCAAATCTCACTTGATTCCACCAAGAAATCTCCAAATTTCACTTGCCCTAGCCCTCAAAATCGCAAACTCGAGTTGGGGAAGATGATAGGAGGCGTTAAAAATGGCATTTCCGGACCAAAAATTCATTTTTAACCGTTTGCAAACTAGTTTTTATTACTTTTAACCATTCGCGAACCGATTTTTGTGAGCAGGTTCAGTTTCTTAAGCGCGGGGAAGTGGCTCTTAGGCGCCTGCCTCTCGGGTTGGCTCGTGCTTAAGCTCGAGATGTAGCGCTTAAGCGCCAGTGCATAACTTTCAAAATTTTTAAATTTAAGTAAAATGCACTATTAGCTTAAGTGAACCACCCCTAAAAGGTCTCATAAAACTCAAATGACTATTTTACTTCCTATAACTCCCTTCTCTCTCAAATTCTCCATATTAATTAATGCAATTTGAGGCTAAAAATAACATAAATTTTCACCAAAATAAACTTATATTACTTCACAAATAAGTACGAACACATTTAACACTTAGTTATCTCTCCAAATAATCTTGGATGAGAAAAATTTCCTAAGTACAAAACACTTAACACACATTTACAATTAAACACATAAGTGACACAAACACTAAACATAAGACATAAACACTAACACACTTAAGAACATGACTCGAAACACACAATTCCTAACACTTATCTTAATGCCACTCTTCATTATAAGGAACAAATTCTTGTCTCTCAGTAGTCTTTCCAGGAATATAGAGTTGATAAAAAGGATGGTGGTGACGAGCTATAATACTATCATCTTTGATCCACTTTTGCTTAAAGAACATCACCTTATCTGCTTCCTCTACATAACTTATATGGCTAAATTGCATCTTAAGTTGCCACCCAATATGTTCTAGATGAGCATGCAATTCACGCACCTTAGTCTCCAATACAGATATAGTATTCTCCATCTGGTTGATCTTCTCCGATATCCCTTCAATTCTAACGGCTAAGAAACTGTTATAAATGTCCTTTGCACTTTGACTAATGAACTTCTTCCTTATGGCTTCTTTCTTCTTCTTCAAATCCATCTCCCATGAAGACGTTTTCTCTAAATTTTTCTCTTTCTTAAACTTTTAGGGCTAAAAATAATTCGGGGTGAAATTCCTTCACAAAGCCCTTCTATTTATAGGCCTAATTCCCCCTCGTAAATTCTAGGCACGACCAAAAACTGCCAAGTGATTAAATTGCAGTTACACCTTCTAGAAATCAAAATTTACACATGTGATTAAATTGCTACGCTTAAGCGTTGGATCTAGCGCTTAAGCGCCAGTGAACATTTTTGTACCAGTCAACTTAACGTCCAAATTCTCATTCTAACATGTCTACGTCTCTAAATAAAGTCTAAAAATCATTACTAGCACATAACAAACTCAAAAATACTATCTTAAACTTCTTAATCATATTCAAAACAATAATCAAAGCAAAAACCCTTTGATAACTATGGGTTGCCTCCCACAAAGCACTTGGTTTTACGTCGTCAGTCTGAGGTAACCAGTGCTCATTCTGGTTGACCCAACATATTCCATCATTATATTTATGCTGATCCCCTGTATAGTAAGGTTTCAGTATATGTCCATTCACTTTAAAAAATTTCTCAGAATTAGGATCTTTAATATCCACAGCTCCACAAGGATAAGCTTTTATCACAACAAATATGCCCATCCACCTGGACTTAAGTTTGCCTGAAAATAATCTTAATCTTGCATTATATAGCAAAACTTGTTGCCCAGGCTGAAAATTTTTAGTAAGAATCTTTCGATCATGCTACATTTTTGTCTTTTTTTTCTAAATCTTAGCACTCTCATATGATTCATTCCTTATCTCTTCAAGCTCATTTAATTGTAACAATCTTTTCTCACTAGCATCTTTTAAATTATAATTGAAGTCTTTAATAGCCTAATATGCTTTATGCTCAAGTTCAACTGGTAAGTGACAAGCTTTCCCAAATATAAGCCTAAATGGGGACATTCTTATATGAGTTCTATATGAAGTCCTATAAGCCCACAAAGATAAAGTATAGTCAATTTTGACCGAACAATCCATTTTTGTTGGATTCATAGATTTTTTTCATAATTCTTTTAATTTCTCGATTGGATAATTCAACCAAACCACTTGTCTGAGGATGATAAGCAGTAGCAATCATATGATTTATATGATATTCCTTTAATAACTTCTCCATAATGGCATTTCTGAAATGACTTCTCCAATCAGTAATGATAAGTCTCGGCATCCTAAATCTACAAAATATGTTCATTTTAAAAAATTTTGCAACACTTTGAGCATCACATCGAGGTAAGGCAACAACTTCTATCCATTTGGATACATAGTCCACTGCTAACAGAACATATAAATTTCCAAAAGGTGGTATAAATTTTCCCATGAAATCTAATCCACAAACATCAAATATTTCAATTTCTAGCATTTAATTGAGGGGTCATTTCTTCTAGAAATATTGCCTACTCTTTGACATCTATCACGAGTTTTGATACAAGCATTAACATTTCTCAAAATTGTAGGCTAATAAAATCCATAATGTAGAATTTTGTATGTTATTTTATCAACACCAAAATGTCCCCAAAAATTAGAATTATGACATTTTTAGATAATTTCATAAGTTTCTTCTAATGGTACACATCATCAAATGATCAGATCCTTTCCTTATTTTTATAAATATGGGTCATCTCAAAAATAAGTCTTAGCTTCATAAAAAATTTTCTCATTTGTTGGTATGTCATTCCATAGGGTTTAAGATCACAAACAATATAGTTCATAATGTCGGCATACCACGGAACACACCACTCATTTACAGTGAACAATTTTTCTTCTAGAAAATGTTCATTAATTTCTTTTCAAAACAGAGTGGTTTTTCTAATTCAAACCTGAACAAATGATCAGCAATTTGATTTTCAGTTCCCTTCCAATCTACTATATCAAAATCAAATTCTTGTAAAAGAAGAATCCACCTTATAAGTCTAGGTTTAGCATCCTTCTTTTTCATTAAATAC
>NW_018250474.1:0-470 GCF_001263595.1 Phalaenopsis equestris | reverse complement strand
TCATTTCTGAATCAGTCCTACATTTCTGATTCATTACATTTGAGGTCGGTCCTTATATTCTGACACTCTCTTTTGAGAATTGACCTACATTTCAATTCTCATTTCTGAATCAATCCTACATTTCTGGCTCATTACATTCGAGGTCGGTCCTTACAATCCGACTCTCTCTCTCTCACTCTCCCTCTTTTGAGTCGATATTTGAATCTCAATTCCTACCTCGGGGTCAACACTTACATTTTGACTCCCATCATTTGGAAATCTTTGAAATTTCATAACTCAAAGTCCACTCTCCATTCCCTAGTGAAGCAAGAGCCCCCACTTCTTGACTTAATGAAACACTCACCTGCTAATTCCCCAGCAGAAACAAATCACATACATGCCCTACACATACTTCTGGGTCTGCTGACTTAGGAGTTTGTATTGGTTTTTTGTTGATCTTTTCGATCAACGCCAATACGCGCGGTGTGCTT
>NW_018250473.1:0-1236 GCF_001263595.1 Phalaenopsis equestris | reverse complement strand
TGAGAGAAAGAGAGGAAGAGTAAGGGAGATATAAGACGAGACAAATAGAGAAAGAAAGAGAGGCAGGGAGAGGGCTTGTGTGTGTGTGAGAGAGAGAGGTTGAGATAGGCAAGCAAGAAGGCGGGAGAGAAAGAAATAGAAAGGATTGTGAGTAGGAGAGAGAAAGAGATAGAGCGAGTGAGGGAAACGAAAGGGAGAACATATTTTCTTACTCTCTTCCTCCAACTCTATCTCTTTCTCTCTCAAACTCTCTTTATCCCTATAGCTTTCTATCTCTCATATCCGCTCTCTCTATCTCTCTCTAACTTTCTATCCCTCTCCCTCCCTCTCTTTTGTTTTCTCTCTTCCCTGCCTTCCTCTATCTCTCTCTCTCTGCCTCCACATTTCTCTATGACTCACTCCCTCCATTCCTCCCTCAATTCTTTCTCTATCTATCTTTTGCATGTCATTCTTTCTCCATCCCACTCTTTCTTTCTCTTACTTCATTTTATTTTCTTTCTATAAGTCTCTAGTTATTTCTCTCCCATTATCGCTCCTTGTCTCTTCAATTCATGTTACTCTTACTCCCTCACTCTCCTACTCTCTTTTTATCATTTTATGTTAAATTTCCCTATCACTTACTCTCCCGTCCTCTATTATGTTGCTCTCTCCTATTTCTCTTGCTCCTTTCACTCTTTCTATCCATTTATCCAGTACACACTCTCTCCCTCCCTCCCTCTTCACATTCTCTTCCCTTACTCTCTTCTATCTCTATTTATCTATCTCTTTCTCTCTCTCTTTCTCGCTCGCTCTCTCTCTTCAATATCCCCAACATCTTCCTTCTATCTCTCTCTTTCATAATCTCTCCCCATAATCTCTCCCTTTTTCACTCTTTGTTCTACCTTGCTTTCTTTTTCTATCTTGCTTTCTTTTTTCTCTGCACTTTTTTATCTCTCTTGTTCTTTCTTTTGTTGCTCTCTATTATTGCTCTTTGGTCTCTGTCTCCTGTTATTCCACATAATTTTCTATAACTCTCTCTATTTCTCTCTATCTCTTTCTCTCCCTCTCTCCCTTTTTGCTCCCTCTGTCTCTCTCTTAGTTCTATCTTGCTTTCTTTTTTCTCTTGCACTTTCTATCTCTCTTGTTTTTTCTTTTGTTGCTCTCTATTATCGCTTTTTGGACTCCGTCTCCTGTTTTTTCACAAAATTTTTCTATCACTCTTTCTATTTCTCTCTCTCTCTTTCTCTCTTTCTCTGT
>NW_018250472.1:0-18907 GCF_001263595.1 Phalaenopsis equestris | reverse complement strand
GCTGCCTACAAATCATCTTAGTGAAGTGACCCATGGTTGAGCAACTTTAAACTATTGCATCGAGCAGTTCAAGGCCATCAACATTGGAGCTTAGATTCATGGAGTTATTACCAGCTCTACCATCGCTGCTACTACTGTAGGTTTGGGATTTGCATCTTGGATTTTTTTTTATGTGAGCAGACTAGAGTTAAATTTGATAGTTGAGAGGAGATCTTGCAACCACTTAAGCCCATTACCAGTGTGAATGTGAAATATTATTCACATCATTCCATTTTTGGCTGGAGCGAATGATTTTCTAGTAGTTCTGCTGCCTCTACATTATAAGCTTCTACTTCATGTGGTTCTACATCTTAGGGTCAGACTTCTGGATTTGATTCTCAATCATAGCTATTACAGACGATTTTGAACAATGTCAACTACATTGTGGATAAGGTATCAAACTGAGAACATTTTGCATAGCATATGGATGGATACATGATGAGACATAGTGAATATGAGGTTGAATTCAACTTAGCTATGGAAAACCTCTTGAGAGGTAATTAGGATGTTGTATTTCCTCAATTACCTAGATATCCATCATATGAGCCTGCAACTACTTGACATAGTGATGAGAGTGATGCAGGATGATGATGATTAGCTTGGATATATAGTTTTGTTAGATTTTTTAGTCTGTGTGTTGTTGTGAACTGCTGATGGTGTAGTTATTTTGTACTTTTTGTTGTGTTTTCAGTTGTTACTGTTGAGATTATTAGTTTTTGTTGGGCTTTGTTTAGTAGACACTACGATGATGTATTAGTGTTTTTCTGAGTGATTATTATGTATGTGTGTTAGTAATTGTGTTAACTTTATTTTTTATTGTAGATAGTTTGTTTGTGCTGAACTTAATTTTGGATCTTAGGAGGGTTTAGAATATAGCTAACTTTTTACTTAAAAGCTGCATGTTTAAAATTTTCAATTCACTGCGAGATATTTTTCTGTATGTTTTAGTTAGGTCTATTTTTTAGTGTGGTTTTATGCTTTTATGTTATACACCACTGCATAGAAGTGTAATGAATCTCTACATGTTAAGTAAATTAAAATTTGATCAATTTAATTTTTACTCATTTTTACTCCTAATTTTTACTCCTTTTTTAATTTTTGTACTTGCATATTTAGGATGTAAAAATTTCAGATTTAAAATTTTCATTCCTTCCAATATTTATATACGATGCTAAAATGTTTTATTTATATTATGATGCTAAAAGTTTGCGGGGGGACAAAAAATTTTCTAAAGACTTAGAAATTTTTTTTGTTCTCAAATTTATTTCAAATAAATTTCATTTTGATTTGAAGAAAAATGATCATGTATATGAAGTTATATTAGGGAAGTAAAATTTTGAACATAGAAATGAGTAAGAGAATTTAATTAAAATTTATAGTAATAAAAAAAAAAACTTAAAGTTAAAATTTTCTTAATGTGGAAACTACTAAGTACAGTGAAACTATCTTAGGTAGGAAAAATTGTATTTTTGAAAAATTTAGATTCTTTAGATTTTTATTTTAAAAACTTAAATTTCTTTTATTGAAATTGATTTTCAAAAACTATTATTATACTTTTAAGTGAAAGAAAAATATCAACTCTTTGCTTTAGGA
Organism: Phalaenopsis equestris; assembly: GCF_001263595.1. NCBI lineage: Eukaryota > Viridiplantae > Streptophyta > Magnoliopsida > Asparagales > Orchidaceae > Phalaenopsis > Phalaenopsis equestris. Next base: position 17,275 of record NW_018250472.1, on the reverse strand, counting down.
AAGGAAAAGTGGGATTCAAAATCATTAAGGGCCTATCAAGATATAGTAATCCTTGCCTGAGAAAAAAAAAAAGAAAAAGAAAAAGAAAAGAAGAGTTGAAAAAGGGAGAAGAAGCTTAAGGGTTAGTTCCTAATAAAAAAATTGATTCCACATCTGATCTTTCTAAAGTACAAGACTTGAGGAACACTTAAGCTTATGGATATAATATAATAACTAAAATTATGCTTAAGAAAAAATTTTAAGTGGAGAAGATAGAATACCTAAACTCTATATTTGGAAAATCTACAATATTTCAAAATTAGATCGAACTCATATTTTCATATTTCTTAACATTAAAATTTTCTAAACTCTATGTTTGTCTCATTTACTAATATTTTTTCTAAATTGGACTACTATATTTCTACATCAAAATTTTAGTAACTCCTCAAGAAACTCATATACATCATCTAATTATTTGTTTTTAATGATTGAATGGTCACACTTGAGGACAAGTAACATTTTAATTTTGGGAGAGTTTGATACACCTAAAATATATAATATTTTTATACACATTTTTATACCTATTTTTGAGATATTGCGCTTTAATGAAAGGTAACATTTTATGTTTGGGGGATTTTGGTACGCCTAAAATATATAGTGTTTCTATAAACTTTTTTATACATATTTTTTGAGATATTGCACTTTAATGAAAGGTATTTGTATGTTTTTCTTTCAGGTACAATCAAATGGATGAGAAATTCTAAAAGGAGTAAAAAAGGTCAAATTTAGAGCAAAAATGATGGAGGAGCAAAAATGAGCTAGGCGCCTAAGTGCTCAGCATTGGCGCCTATGAGCCAGGGAGCCGTACCTAAGCGCCAGGTACCCCGCGCTTAAGTGTTAGAAGTAGTTATTTGATGATTCATTGATATTTGACAAATTTTTGAAGAGGTGTTTGAAGAAACCCTTGGTAAAAATGATAAAAATATTCCATGGACACGAAAATTATTTCAAATGGCTTTCGAAAGGAGGAACTTCTAGAAGATTCATTGAATATAGACACATCTTGAAGAGACATCAAGGCACTTTTTGGATTTTTATTAAATAAGACTTGGATCATTAGCAGAAGAGGCCAACCACTAGACATCCATGACCATCATTCATCTAACTAACCGCCGCCCAGCTTCTCCGCCGCTGTCAGCCACTTCTCTTTTTTATTTTGAGTGTTAGTTTGTATTGTGAGTAATGAAAAAGAATTCAAAGTAACTTTAAGACATTTGGTGGAGAGGATTTGAGATAACTGTTTATCTTTGTGACTACACTAAGTTTTAATATAGATTTCTTGTATATGTGCATGATTTTTACTTTTAAACTCATGTGTAGTTGTGTTTTCACTATGGATTTTGAGTACTGTTCTTTATCTTTTTCCATAATATGATAAGTGATTAAACATTTAAAAGAAGTTGTGTGCAGTATTAGACTTCAATGTTGGAAGAAATTGTGATGATTTGAAACCTTGCACTTCATTTACTTCTTGATTTGACCAATTATGATATTAATACCTGTTGTGAGAACATGTAAGATCCGAGATGGTATTATCGCAGTCAACAAATGGGTAGAATCACATACTAATTTCATGAATGAGAATGTAGTTCATTGGGTTGATTGCAAATAAATAAGGAAATAAACTTTTTAATGCTGTAGAATTATATGACTTTAGAGTGACAGGTTAAAGCCCCCAATTTGATTTGTAGTTTTAGGTTTTGATACGAGATGTTAGCCCCGAGGTGGAGAGAGAAGTGGGAACTCCAGAGTGAGAGCTAATATCTTCTCTACCTAATCAGTCTTCAAGACTATTCAAACTATAGATTAAGCAATGTTCTTTATAGCATCTTTAGTAAGAGTAAGGAATATTATTGCTCATATTTGGCACAACACATTTAGCATACTTCCACAACAAAATTTCTTTACTTATTATTGATTCATGATAAAGAAAAAGATATTTTATTTTTATTCTCTTCATCTTGCAAATAATTATTTAAGTTAACTAGTGCTTACTTTATTTTCATAACAAAAAATTACTAAAAGAATCAAATTTTCATTCTTATTATAACATCTTAAGTTTAAGTAAGAATATTTTGTTAAGTAGATTTTCGTCATCTAAACTTTCTAGTTTTCTTAAAAAAGTGCATGTTGTAGTCTTCCCCGTGGGCTTGATATTTAGAGCTTAATAAAAAATTCCAATATTACTTGATAACGATACGTGTACTTGCGTAGTATCCTATATTGAATTATTATAATTGTATTCTTATTTGTTTCATAGTAGAAAACTTACCTAGCTTTTGGTTTGGATCAAGTTTTTCACTTTGTTACTAATTAAGAATAACTTTTAAGGAAGTTAAATATATAATTGCATACAAGGCATTCTACATCTATATAGAAAGTTGGGATCATCTACGAAGATGTAGAGGATTTTATTGCTTTAAAGATTACATCGTTGATCCCATCGAATTGCAAGAAAAGTCTCAATATCTCTTCCCCTCTCTCTCTTTCCTCACCTTATCTCTCTACCTTCAAGCCACCAAGGAAAACAAGATCAGATGGAGACCGAAACCTTTGCTTATTCCTTAATTACTTGTTCCTTCTTCGGTCTTCTTCATCACAGCGAGAGCATAACGCGAAGGAGCTTATTCTCATTCTTCTTCTGTAAGACACTGATGCGGGTTTTTGTGCATACGTTGTAAATATATTTCAATACTACCACACCCACAAAACAACACAATTAGCAAATATTTAGATCAATCACAATAAAAATCACTTCAATATAAATAGTTTTATATTTTAAAATCTTTAAGCTGCCAAACCTAATACTTACGCAAGTATACGTATCGCTCAAGTAATAAGGGCTCTAATGGAGTTCAGAGTATCGATCACATAGGGAGATGAAAATTCTTATGGTTATAATGGAAAACACAATATTCAAACTATAAAAACATAAGTAAGAAAAACAATTCTAAAGTAAATTTAATGTATGATAACTGACATGTAATTAAAAGCACTAATTTAACTAAGCTATTTTCTAAACTTCTAAGTTAAACTTACTAAGACTAAACAGTTTTGTAATGAAGAATTCAAATTTAAGAAAGAATCATTCCCATTTACAATGAGTTTATGGTTAGTGGAGTATTAAAATCATTTAAAATTATATACAAAATTGTATTGTGCCAAATAAGAGAAACCTATTCTTTACAATCTATTGAGTGCATATAAAGAGGATTGGCTAATCCAGAGTTTGGTCCCTCAATTTGTGGTTAGGTTGAGAGGATACTGGCTCCCACTCTAGAGCCCCCACTTCTCCTTCCCTTGAGGGCTAACAATCTCGCTTTAGTTTCTAAGCAACTTGACCACATTGGGGGTTTTAGTTTGTCACCCTAAAATTACTAATTCTATGTCTATAAAAATATATTTCCCCATTTATTTGCATTCAACCCCATGGACTACATTCTCACCCATGAAATTTAATGTGACTCTTACCTTGTTGTAGAAAGCATGGCTCTTTCGAATCTTATGTTTCTCAAAAAATTTTAACATTTTAATTGTTCATCTTATATTTCTCAACAAATTTTAACATTTTAATTGTTCAGAAGTAAATTAAGATTGGAGTTTGAATCACCATAATTTATTGACATTTAAAACATTGCACAACAAAATTAACACTTCACAAAATCATATCTCATTGTAGGGAGAAGGATAAAGAATACTACTCAGAATTCGTGAGAAGGATACGAAAAAACATGGATTTTATATATAAAAACAAGTTTACAAAATGAAGAAAAGAAATAACACAACTTTTCTCACACTTCTCCTCAAGAACATCCCTTGAAGTTCACTTTAAGCACTTTGTCTCTTTACAATCACACTCAATTCTCTCTTAGAAATGTAAAGAAGTAATATCTCACCTTCCCTCTCCTCTTACAAATCTAAAAGAAAATAATCTCCGAAATCTAACTCTTCTCTCCAATACTTCTCACACCACACCCTTTACAACTTCACCCAAGGTCCTTAGTAGACTTCTTCTTATGAGTGGCGCCAACCACTCTTCAAAAAATTCAAAATTTCTTCATTTTTTTCAAGAGGCACTCCACTTCACATCAATGGACAAGTCCCTTCATCTAAGAGATTTATCTCTTCATTCAAGAGCCTTTCCAAAGTGTCTAGATGCATTGAAATGCTCCATGGGGCATTTTATTTACTTAGAGCCTTCTAGAACTTCTCAAAATAGTAAAAAACTGCCACAATTCATCTTAATTTGTCTATGGTGTCTTTGGCACCTCTTCTGGCCCTTCTGGCGCTAGTTTACAGGAGTTCCGCACTCTTCTCTGAATTTTGGTACCTCTGGTGCCTCTTCTTTGTATTTTGGCACATCAAGAGCCTTCTAGAACATCTCAAAATTTTCTTCTCTGCATTTTGACTCTAAATTTCTTCATTTTTTCTTCTTTTTACTCCAAATGCCTAAAATCAATATACCTACAGCGAAATATGAAAATACCCTTCTTTAAACTGTAATATTACCAAATTTAAGAATAAAATGTATAAAAAAAATTGTACATTTTTTTGGTGTATCGAAATCCCCCAAACTTGACTTATGGTGGAGATTAACTATAAACTTCAATAAATTGGTTTAATAAATATAATATTATAGCTTAAGAAAAACTTTTAATAACTTAGGTTAAAACTAAATTTATATGAACACCTAGTAGTCAAGTCTAAAATTTCTGAGTCTCTATTCATTTCAAGAAGAATTGTAATTTTTCATAACAAAGATACTTAGAATGTCCATATGAAAAAAAATTTAATGAGAACTTTATTAGTAAGAATTTTAATATTCAAATACAAGTTTAGAAAATTCAATAAAGCCTTTCCCCTCAAGTTGATTCAAGTGAAGCCAATTCTTTATTAGGCATCTCCTCAAGCTTCTCCTCACATATTTTCTTTTCTTTTTCTTTTTTTTTCTTTAGGATCATTTTGAATCCTTTATTTTCTTTTTCATGTGAGGATTACTATATCTGGATAATCTTTAATAATTTTGAACTTCAATATCATCTTCTTAAAGTTATTGACTTCTTAGCTTTCTTCACTTTATGAATTCATATTAGCATTGAAGATATTTCATAAAGTTTCATTCTTTTCATCTTATATGAAAATATAAGATTCTCAATACCTCAAAAATAGAATTTTCTTTACTTCAAATAGAAAGAGCATAGTCTTATCCTTTCATGCTAAATATGTTAACTCTAGAATTGACCTTCATTATTAAACAATTTTGCCTAAATTTACTCTAATTTTTAAAAAATAAAAAAATAGTCATCTAAAGTTAGCCTCCAATACCAAAGGTCGTGTTAATTTCTTTTAAAAATCTAGCTAATTAAGGACAAATAAAATTTAGTTTACTTTTTTTAAAGAAATTTTTATTTCCCCCAAACTTAGTTTTTTTTTAATAATAAGTAAAGCATTAAGTAAAATAATGTAGGTGGAAAGAAAACAATAAATGCATAAAAGTAAGACTAACATGTAGAGGGTTCTGAACATGAAACTTGGCTTCGACACATTGTAAGTACAAATTTAAAAAGTACAGACTTTAAAGCATTAAATGAAACATAATATATCACACAATTTGCTAAGAAAAGGTAAATTAAAAACATACGCAGTAAATTAATGAAACAAATATTGTTGAAATAAAAATCTACAATTTACAACTATACACACAAACAAGTTTAACAATACCACTTACAAAACACATAAATGTCCAAATCATAACAACAACAATAAAACAAATCAAATTACAATGAATGAAAAAAAAGTACCCCAACAAATCATCATTCATCATCTTCCTCCTCTTCTTCCTCTTCTTCTTCTTTTTCTTCTTCAAAATCTTCAAAGTTTTCTTGCACTTAAGGCATAAAACTGGGGCATGTAGGAAATTTTATAGTATGATGGCCCCTAAGATATCTAACAACAGCCTCTTGATATGCAATATCATGTTGAACTTTTCTCTACTGAAAATCAGCATTATGAGCATTTCTTGATTTTAAACATCTATTTTGTTCTGCATTGCTACAATGTCTGGTTGCTGAATCATTAACAGTTCCATAATATTTCCAAGTGAAATAGTACTCGAAGTAGATGATCCTGCAGCTCATGTAGAAGGTTTATCACTAACTCCACATCCAAATCTAGATCAAATAAATTATTGAAATTTATGAACTGTGGACTTCCCAATGAGTTTAAGTGGCTGTAACAATTCTTCATCCTTATCAAATTCTACTCTTGATTGCTCACATAAGGTGAAAATCTGGGCAGGATAACCAAAACCAATAGTGATTCCACACATAGAAGTATTCCGAGCATTATGTAGAGTGAGAGCACCAATATTCAAATTCTACTCTTGATTGCTCACATAAGGTGAAAAACTGGGCAGGATAACCAAAACCAATAGTGATTCCACTCCTAGAAGTATTCCAAGCATTATGTAGAGTGAGAGCACCAATATCAATTTGCTTCATTTATTATTTTCAAAAATCTAATACTACTCTTTATTTGGTTACTTCATTAAGGTGATTAGATGGAAGTAGTTTATCTGAAATAAAGTATCACATTTAACATGGAAGTGGAGAAATTTACTATGTGATTATTTTTAATTTTTCATTCTCCCTTGTCATCAGTTAAATAGGGAATTACTTCATCAAGTGACAAATCAAAAATCACAAATGTAGAATACCCGCAATGAAAATTGTTCCTTGATCCCGACATATTAAATATAAATGTTAATTGCGATGTAAGTGATTATATGCTTAATTTCCTTAATAATGATTCTTTCTTTGCAATAAAGCCAAAAACTTGCCAAAAACTTGATCCACCAAAAACTTGATCCGAAGCAAAAGCTAGGTAAAATCTTTACTATGAAGCAAATAAGAATAAAGTTATAATATTTAAAAATTGGATACTAAGTAAGTATACGTATCGTAATCAAGTAATATAGAACTTTTTGATTAAGCCCCGAATATCGAACCCATATGGATAAATAAAATATGCAACTTTACAAAAGAAAAGAAATTAGATAACAAAATTCTACTTAGCAAAATATTCTTACATAAACTCTAGATTCTTACATAAACTCTAGATGCTAACTCTAGATGCTAAAATAGGAATGACAGTTCAATTGTTTTTGTAATTTTTTGGTAATTTAAAATAAAGTAAGCAACTAATAAACTTAAGTAAAAACTTGCAAGATGAAGGCAATATAAATAAAATATTTTTTTCCTTATCATGAATCAGTAACAAGTATAGAAATTATGTTGTGGAAGTATTCTAATTGTGTTGTGCTAAATAACAGCAATAATATTCCTTACCCTTACTAGAGATGCTATAAAAAATATTGGCTAATCTATATTTGGAATAGTTTTGAAGATCGTTTAGGTAAGGAAGATTCTAGCTCTCACTCTAGAGTTCCCTATTCTCCCTCCATCTAGAGGCTAACATATCATATCAGAACCTAAAACTATGAATCAAATTGGGGGCTTTAGATTGCCACTCTAAAGTCTTCTAATTCTACACCCTTCAAAGTTTATTTCTCTATTCATTTGCACTCAAACCCATGAACTACATTCTCATCCATGAAATTAAATGTGATTCCTACCATTTGTTGACTGAGACAATACTATATCAAATCTTACATGTTCTCACAACAGGTATTAACATCTTAATTGGCCAAATCAAGAAGAAAATGAAGTACAATGTTTAAAATCATCATAACTTCTTCAAACATTAAAGTCTATTACTTCACACAACTTCCATTCAATACTTAATCACTTATCATTTTAACGAAAAAGATAAAGAAAATTACTCAGAATCCATGGAGAAAACACAGCCATAACTGAGTTTAAATGTAGAATTCATACACACAAAAAATAAATCTAAATTAAAATCAACTATAGTCACAAAGATAAACAGTTATCTCAAATCCTCTCCATCAAATGCAATGAATTTCCTTTGAATTCTCTTCCTTCACTCACAATACAAACTATAACTCAAAATAAAAAAAAATGTGCCCGACGGCGGTGACGGTTACTTGTATGAATGATGGCTTTTAGATGTGGATTGGCCTCTTTAGTTGATGATCCAAGTTTTCTTTAATAAAAATTCAATAGGTGCCTTGGTATCTCTTCAAAATGTGTTTCCATTCAATGAATCTTCTAGAAGTTGCCTCCTTTCAAAAGCCAATTGTATGAATTTTCATGTCCATGGCTATCCATGGCTATTTCACACGTTTTTACCAAGGGTTGCTTCAAAAAATTATTCAAAAAGTCATCCAAATTCAATGAATCATCAAATAACTACTTCTGGCACTTAAGAGAGGGGTACGTGGCGCTTACGCACCTCTGGCACTTAAGAGAGGGGTACGTGGCGCTTACGCGCCTCAGTTCTTTTTTGCACCTTCTTCATTTTTGCACCAAATTTGATCCTTTTTCACTCTTTTTATCATTTTTCATCCATTTGATGGTACCTAAGAGAAAAAAACACAAATACCAATCATTAAAGTGCAATATCTCAAAAATAGGTATAAAAATATGTATAAAAAGACTATATTTTTGGTGTATAATTTCTCAACCTATTTTGTGCATTAATCTTTTTCTCGAGTAAATTCAACTTTTAGAAATGTAACATAAACATGCTCACCAGATGTCACTTGAAAATTAGCATAAAATTCACGAACAATTGGAACAATTGCTACTGCAATAAAGTAGCTAAAAGTCTCCCAGTTCCGAGCAATGATTACCTTTCAATAGAATCTCTCAGGTTTGGGAATGAACGCTTTTGAATCAATTTTCTTGTACCCGTCTGAGTATTGTAATTTTAATGAGCCTTCAAATTAACAAATCATCTCGCATCAAAATATCCCGAAGTCTTTCCTCTTTTCACCCTTGGAGCCAAAGCAATTTCTAAATAAATTCACATAAAGTCCCAGTAATTCACATTATCATAAATCAAATTTTAAAAATAGGAATACTTGGCAAGAAACTTTTCACCATGGGTTCTCCTTAAATTTCTTAAAAAAAACATCAAAATTTCTTATTTCCATAATGTAGGAAAAATCCAAGGTGGAAATAAAAAATTTATAAGTTAAAGTGAAGCTCTTATCAAGGGAAGATGAAATCAAAGACTTTTTAGCCTTCAAATCTCCTCAAATCCAAGAAATAACAAGCCCTAAGTTGAGTTTTGCCCTTAGTATAGTGGTAGGAGCAGTAAAAATGATGTTTTAGAGTGGATTTTTGCTTTTTTATGGAAATCTCGGTGTTTTCGAGAAACTAGCACCTGAGATGCCAAATCTGGCGCTAACACAAAAAATTTGAGATTTCATTTTCCTTTTAAACTATGCAGTATACCAAACCACACCAACATCTAAATAACTTAAATTAACACTAATAATCATTATTAAACAATCTTCGAACAACATATTTTTACAAACACAAAACTCACATTTATGTATAAAATCCCCCTTATTACGAACCAACATTTTTCAGACCAATACATTAAATTCAGCGTCAAAATCACACCATACGAACTAATGCTGAAGACTAAATATCAAACACTTAACATATGTCGCATATAAAGTTCAATAATGAAAAAATGGAAATTCAACATAAAGACATAACACACAAATGCACTCATAACTATGAATATTGTACTTTAGAGGGGTTAAACATCTTCTTCACTTTCATCTTCTTGAATATTTCCCAATAGATTGGTGGTGAATGTATAAGGTGTAAGAGGTTTGGTGAGGAAATTTGTCTGTTGAATCATATTCAACCCAAGCATTTTTCTTAAACATACGCACCATACCTTCTTCTATGCGCCCTATATGTTTGAATTGTTCCATCATCCTCAAATCTAAATGATCAAATATATCAGAGATGTTTCCAATTTAATTCATAATATTTTGTACATTTTTCTCCAATTTCTTGATTCTTTTAAAAATATCATGTGAACTATAAGGAAAGCGGGGCTGAATAGGAGATAAATTTTGAGAGGATTGATCCATAAGAATGTTCATATTGTTTTCCTCCCCATTTTCTATGCAGTTACAACAAATCTCTGGGTCCATGAGCTTCCAAGGGAGAAGCACTTTTTCTCAACTTTCATAAGGCACTTGTGACTGACTACATAGAAAGAATATCGTAAATGGATGTCTCAGCCCATAAGTCGATCAGTTTATAATCAAACCCAAAACATATTTTACAATTAAAGCACTCACAATAGTAGATCTTCCAGTTTGAATACAATAATTCAAGATGACACTTTCCTTGGTCACTTTAATAATTTTCATGGTAGGAAGAAATTTTGTTGAAATAAAAAAATGCCATGCCTTAAATGCAGAATTTAATAATGATGAAGAAAAACATACATGTCCATAATCTATTGTCTCCCAATTTGCATCTTCATCAGTAAGGAATCAATAGTTTTCATTCATGTTATCTCTTATTTGGAAAAAAATAACATGATGACAAATCGGGACAATTTCAATCATAAAAAAGTCATTTTTTTCTTGAAGGAGTAAATGATACCCACTTGACTTGAACATAGATGACTCCCTGATTTATTCCATGAGGATTAACATAAAACACTTTTACCACCAAAACAACTACTACAGTAGTGATATAGTGTAACACTTCCCAGCATCGCAACACATTAATCTCCTCCACTCGTGTACTTAGTGTGTTGAATCCTCGATTCTCAAATCCTCATTCCTTGATTAATCTCTTCTTCAAAAGAACTCGATCATACAACTTATGTGCTTCGAAACTATGAACTTTCTTCTGTTGAAAATTCCATATCTAGAAGTTCCTTTAGAGTTGGAAGCCACAAGATTCAAAAATAGTGACTTCCTTTTCATTTTACACACTTAAGTAACTCTAAAATATATATTTTGGGAGTTACTAATTTTGGGAGTTACTAGGAAGAAAATTCATCAAAAACCGCCCAAAACCACCTATATAATCTTCCAAAATCGTCTCGGTAATCGTGGCACTTCTGGTGTTGATTTATGGCGCTAGCTCTCTAAAAAATGGCACCTCTGGTGCCAGTTCAGATTTCTGCAACGTTTCACTTAAAATCTAAATAAATTTCAAATCTTCCATATAATTCAGTAATTAAAGATGTTTAATGTACTTTCTATGTATGTAAGTCTCTCAAGTACACAAAATTCATGAAGAAAGCATTTATACTTTTGTTTAAGATTGGTCTAGTAAACTTGATATATATATATATATATAATATTAGTTCTAAATTTGGATTCGCATCATGAATATAGATAACTATGGGTTGCCTCTCACAATGTGCTTGGTTTAATGTCATCAATCTAACATTCTCAGTCTTTACTCTGGGTGACCCAACATTATAGTCTCTTTAAAATTTAGCCTTTGGCCATCAAAATATAGTTTCAATCTATGCCCATTTATTTTAAATATTTTTCCAGTTTTAGAATCTTCAATATTAAAAACTCCCTAGGGGTAAACTCTTACAATAGTGAATGGCCCAGTCCACCTAGACTTACGTTTTCTATAGAATAATTTCAATCTTATATTGTATAATAAAATTTTCTATCCAAGCTCAATTTTTTTTTTTATTATCTTTTGATCATGCCATTCTTTCATTTTCTCCTTATATATCCTAGCAGCATTATTGTAATATTCATTCCTAATTTCTTCAAGCTCATTCATTTGCAACAATCTTTTCTCAACATCTTTTAAATTTAAATTAAACTCTTTAATAGCCCAATAAGCTTTATGCTCCAATTCTACTGGTAAGTGACAAGTCTTCCCAAAAATTAGCTTACATGGAGACAATCTTATGGGTGTTTTATAAGCTGTCCTATAAATGCGTAATGCAATATCTAATATAGTAGACCAATCCATTTTATTAGGATTTACAATTTTTTCCAAAATTCTCTTAATTTCACGATTAGATACTTTTGCTAGATAACTAGTTTGGGGATGATAAGTAGTTGAAATCCTATGTATAATATCATACTTTTCAACTAACTTTCAATTTTTTTATTCCTAAAATGAGATCCCCCATCAGTAATGATTGCTCTTGGGGATGATAAGTAGTTGAAATCTTATGTATAATATCATACTTTTCAACTAACTTTTCAATTCTTTTATTCCTAAAATGAGATCCCCTATCAGTAATGATTGCTCTTGACATTTCATATCTTGTAAAAATATTTTTGATTAAAAATTTTAAAACACTCCCAGCATCACATCGAGGTAACATTATTGCTTCAATCCACTTTGATACATTGCCTACCGCAATTAATATATATATATATATATTTCCAATGAAGGTATAAATGGTCCCATAAAATATAATCCCCAAACATAAAAAATTTCAACTTTCAAAGTAAAATTCACGGCCATTTCACCTACTGACTAACATCAATCACATGTTATTGAATATATAATAACATCTCTAAATGGAGTAGGCCAATAAAATCCATATTGTAAAATTTTATGAACAGTTCTATCAATTCCAAAATGACCCTCAAATTCAGAATCATGATATTTTTGAAATATTTCTTCAATCTCTTCATAAGGCACACATATTCGCATAACTAAAACTTCACCTTATTTGTATAAATATGGCTCATCCCAAAAGTAAAATTTTGAATCATAGATAAATTTCATCTCTTGTGGCTTTGTAAAGCTATATGGTAAAATACCACTAACAATGTAGTTTGCAATATCAGCATACCATCTTATTTCCCATTCTTTAACATTGTAAAGTTGTTCATCTGGAAAAGTATCATTAATTTTTCTTTCAAGATCAAATGTTTCTTCCTGTTCCAGCCTAGATAAATGATCAGCTATTTGATAATCAAATCCTTTCCTATGTACAACCACATAACCAAATTTTTGCATCAGAATAACCCATCTAATTTATCTTGGTTTCCTATCCCTTTCTTGCATCAAATATTTTATAGCAGAGTGGTCTGTATGCATAACACATTTAGCTCCAATCAGGAATAACCTAAACTTATCAAAAGAATAAACAATTGCTAATAACTTTCTTTCATTAGTGGTATAATTAATTTGAGCATGATTTAGAGTTTTTCTAGCATAAATATAACTTTAAAAATTTTGTCATATCTCTGCCCTAAAATAGCTCCAATTGCATAATCACTTGCATCACACATTAGCTCGAATGGTTTCTTCCAATCAGGTGAAACAATTATAGAGGATATGATTAATTTTTCCTTTAATGTTTTAAAGGAATTAAGACACTCTTGATTAAAATCAAATTTTGTATCTTTTTTCCAAAAGTTAGCATAAAGGCTTTATAATTTTTGAGAAATCTTTTATATACCGCATGTAAAATCCAGCATGTCCTAAAAAACTTCTAACTCCTCTTACAGTAACAGGTGTATATAGGTTTGCTATAACTTAAATTATTGTCAGATCTACTTCCATGTGATTTTCTTAAATTTTATGCTCAAGCACCATTCCTCCTACGACCATGAATTGACATTTTTCTCAGTTTAATATTAAATTTGCCTTTTCACATCATTATAGAACTTTCTCTAATGACTTAAACACGTTTCAAATGAAGTTCCAAACACAGAGAAACGATTCATAAATATTTCTATCCCTTTTTCAATTAAATAACTAAAAATTGACATCATACATCTTTGAATAGTTGTAGGTGCATTACATAAACTAAAGGGCATTCATTAAAGAGGAGAAGTGTCATAATGACTAATAAATGTTGTCTTCTCTTAATCCTCATGAGCAATAAGAATTTGATGATAGTGGTATATCCATCTAAAAAGCAAAAATATTTATACCCAGCTAGCCCATCTAACATTTGGTCCAAGAAAGGTAAAGCAAAGTGATCTTTCCTGGTGGCTGAATTTAATTTTCTATAATTAATGCAGATTTGCCAACACCAATGACTTGTCTTGTTGGTAATAAATCATTATTCTCATTTATCATAATAGTCACACCCCCTTTCTTAGGAATGTAGTGAATTGAACTCACCCAAGCACTATTTGAAATAGAAATAGGATATATTCTAGCATCTAACCATTTCAAAATTTCTTTCTTAACAACTTCTTTCATCGTAGGAATTAATCTCCTTTGAGGATAAGCTTTTGGTTCATGATGTTCTTCTAATAGAATCTTGTGCATACAAATTAAAAGACTAATTCCTTTGATATCAGCTAACGTCCATCCAAAAGCTTTTATTTATCTTCTTAAAGTTTCCAACAACTTCTGTTCTTTTGCTTCGATTAATTTTGTGGATATGATAATGGGTCATGTAGATAAATCTTTTAAAAGGACATATTTTAAATGTATTTGAAGTGTTTACATTTCTAGTTCAGGAGGTTTCACAATCAAAGAAATCAAATTTCTGTCATTATCCATAACATCTAATAGTTCAAATTTTTCTTGAACATAATCTAATTCTTAATTTCACATTTGTATAAATTTAACTTGAATTATATCCTCATCTTCATACTCCAAATTTTCTTCTTTAGTTTTCTTTTCAAATGTATATGTGAAATATTCATTGCTTAAATAACTGTTAATATCCTGTCGGCGCTATTTCGGGTTTGTTTATGGGGTTGCCCGTAAGAAGCTGTCGGTCATCGGAATCAAAATCCCGTCACCCGCTTTGGAAGGACGTTGAAGTATGAAATCAAACTGACCCCATATTTTTCATAGTTTAAAAATGACAGAGCACTGTACCTCAAATCCTGTATCTATCCCGAAGGATAAACACATGACTTGAGGATGAGGCTCGATCAAATAAACTAAGGAAATTATGACGTCCATCTGGTCTGCAAAACCTTTATATTTGCCGACAAGTTCCCCTATTTAATATAAAGAATTAAATAGGGTTTATATTAAGCTAGGTTCGGACATGCTTCTTATAAGGTCAAGCCCCTATAGTTAATTACATCTGAAATGACCGAAGTCACCTAAGAAGACTCTCGATAAAAATCAAGGAATATTATCTTCAAGGAATTTCAAAGGGAAGGGCTCTTTAACGAAATCGGACATAGAGGTGTGAAAGGGGATTGGTTCAAATTTGGAACATTTCGTTGTGGAATCCGAAAGAAGAGGAACTAGAGGATGTCATGGATCTAGAGGAGAACCCCGGTGACTTCCCAAGCTATCCTAATGTTTGGATTCAGTTTTGAGGAGCAATATTTAGGTGTTTCATCCTGCCAATTTTATTAGTTAGGGCTTACATTTGTGTGAAATGATAAGATAAATAGCCTGGAAGATGTGAGGATTTAGGTCGTGACAAATGACAATCTCAGAATTCTAAGACGAGTTAAGGCTTATATTATATAGCAGGGCTATGCAAAGGCCTAAAGATAAGGTGAGGGTTTACGCTGCATAAGCAAGCGACCTCGAAATCCTATGGTTTTGTTGTTTAAGTCTAAGGAAGGAAGATTGGTTTAGCTAGGGAAGACAGGTTTTGTTGTTGAAGATGGCCTATGCTAGCTCCAAGCCTCTTGCCGCGACAAGGATGAGTTATCTATTGTGTCAAGTTATAATATCAAATCAGGTGGCCCTATGGTTGAAGTTCTTTAAATTTTATGAGGGCATATTAAAATTGATTAGAGCGACACCAGTTAGGATCCTATGGTTCACTCGTTCCGGCATCACTATTTTCTATTGGATTCACTTAGTCCAAATGAACTTACTAAACTCAACTTAATGAGTTCCATAATTTCATTTAAACCGTGGGAACCCTCGTTAGGAACCGTAGGTTACCTCCTCCGAGAGATTCCCGATCATCCGATAGAGACATCTTAGTGTAGTTGAAGTTGTGGTTTTGTGTGATGTTTGTGATTAAATTTTGAGTTTTTTTATATTTTTAATGTTGTGGCGATGAATTTTATCTTGGTTGATTTTAGTTTTGGTTTTGGTTATGATTAACATGAAAGTTTATGTAGGTAAATGCAAGTGTAAAACATATAAGGAAAAGGCAGAGGAAAGACAGTACTATAAACTATAAAAGCGTACTTGGCGAGTCTTCTCTTTCCACCACCTAAAACTTAAAATGCATGTTAAGGCAGTTTATGAAAAGCAGGAAAAGTAAAATTTTGGTAATTTTCCTAACCCTATGTCATATCTTGGTGAGTCTTTAAAAGTAAAATTAAGGATGATTTCGTTGAGCGAAGAATATTCAGTTTAATGGGCCTCTGAGGTATCCAACAAGTTAGGAGGGGGAAGCTCCCTCGCACCGACTGGTGAAAAGCCTCAAGTCCATTTAAACTTATTATATTGCTTAATGGTCCATACTGTAAATACCCTTATTACTCAGTGAGCACTGATGTCTCAATTATCCCTAAGAATAGGGTAATTATCATTTATCATTTAATTTGAAAATCATGTGAGTGAATTCCCTTGAAGGGGAAGTTAGTGTAACTTGAACACTTAGCAAAAATTTTAACCCTAATTGGGCTTAGTAGTGTCTCAAGGATGTTTGATATAATTATGTTTATTTATCTAATCCTCATTTAGTTAATTTTGATTTAGCCTAAGTCACCACTAACCCTTAAGACCTAGGTGAGTGTCTTAATTAGTTTTGAAAAAGGGTTAAACTTTAAGTGGTCATGATTCATGATTTGGATTTTATTTGAAAATCAAGATAGGGTTATTAAATTGATTAATTATTGGCTTCAAAAGTCATCCCCATAAGTCGAGGATCATCTAATTTTAAGAAACTTCCAAATTTTAATAATTTAGAAATTTAATTAACTTATCTTTTTAATGAGGAAAATGAAATTGCTTTCCACCAGTTAACCCCTTGTGTTTCAAACATCAAATGAATTGATTAACATTAGAGGTTACCTATTTTCCCTCCTTGAATTAATCCTAAATGTTAATTAAAACAAAATTTCAAAATTACACACTTGCCCCTAAGGCTCTAACACCTCATAATTTGTCAGATTCAATTCAAATGACTTTGAAATTTTTATCATATCACATTCATGGGTCAATTAAGACATTAGAGGAGAAAATGTGATTTTTAAAAATTTAATTTAATTTAAGACATTGTTCTCCTTTGTTCACTGAGCAAGAAGGTTTCTTTATTTTACTTTTGTGATTTTCTTACACAAAGTTATGAATTTTCTAAGTTAAGGGTATTTAAATAGATAAGAAAAAGCATTATTTATCTATTCAAACAGCGCGTGCTGATTAGATCCTAAGCAGCTCCGAAGGCA
>NW_018250471.1:119402-122013 GCF_001263595.1 Phalaenopsis equestris | reverse complement strand
GCAAACCCCACACCAAAAATAGTGCCGACAGGTTTATATAGGCTAATAGTGCATTTTACTTAAGAATTAAAAATTTCAAAAATTGTGCACTGGCGCCTAAGCACCACATCTCGTGCTTAAGCGTGAGCCAACCCGAGAGGCAACCGCCTAAGCACCACTTACCAGTGCTTAAGCGCCGGTTCACGAAAACCGGTTTGCGAACAGTTAAAAGTGAATTTTCAGCCCAAACACACCATTTTTAACACCTCATATCATCTTCCCCAACTCAAAATCGCAATTTTAAGGGCTAGGGAAAGTGAAATTTGAAGATTTCTTGGTGGAATCAAGTGAGATTTGCTAGATCCAAGTTCCTTAAGGTAAGAGCTTTACTTCTATGCAAAAAGTTTGAATTTTCACCATATATTTTGAGCACATTTGGAATATTTAAAAATTTTACTATTCATGGTGAAAAGTGAAGAAAAACCTATGGAAATTGCTTGGGAAGTTTAGTTAGTACTTTGGAAGTTTAGTTTAGTGATTTAAACTTGATTTTTAAAGTTATTTTTGGAATTTATCAAATCAAACCCACCAAGAATGAAAAGGAGTAAAGGAAAGAGCCCTTTCGATTCAAGCAAGTTTGTCAGTTTGAAAGCTCAGGATTGATATAGTGACGCTTTGCAGTCACAAAAATTAATTCAGGAGTGATGTTTCAAGAGTCCAGGTGGAGAGGTGGAAGACCTGATTGTCTGTCGACAGTGGGAACAATTCTATTGTTTATTTGCCGTCGCAATGATTTCTGTTGTGAGGGAGTTTTATGCAAATCTCCTAGAGGTTGAAGACAATCGAGTTATGGTTAGAGGGAAGTTCTTACCTTTTACTCCATAAGTAATCAACTTGTTTTACCATTTACCAATGGAGACTTTAGTTTTTTATGTGAATTATAGTCCTACTGAGGCGGAGTTAGACGAGATTATTTCATATTTGACTATTGAGAGAGGATTTTGGAAGATAACCATTGAGAGGAGAGTAAATTTTTTGAGTTTAAAGTTAGGCCTGACACTATTACATTTCAGCTCGTTTGCTTCCGACCAATCATCTCAGTGAAATTATGAGAGAGAGAGCAACGTTGAACTATTGTATTATGGAAAGAAATCCCATCAACATAGGGGCCTTGATCTATCACACTATCATCAATTCAGCTGCTGCTACTGCTACTACTGTAGGTATGAGATTTGCTTCCTTTATATTTTCATTATGCGAGCAGGATGAGTGAAGTATGGTAGTTGGGAGGAAGTTCTGTTACCTCTAAAGCCCATTACGAAGGTGAATGTGAAGACTTATTTTGAGCATTCAATTTTTGGCTGGAGAGGAGGATTTTCCATAAGTTATGGATTAGAGATGTCTGCTGCATCTACCTCTGCTGCATTTTCATCACGACCATCTACTTCTCTCGCTACTACATTTAGAGGTGATACCAAGACTCAAGATGAGTTATTGCAGAACGATGGATAATATCAATTTTACCGCTAATAAGGTACAAACTTTAGAGTGTTTTGCAGATCATACTAATAGTTATAATAGAAGGAAGAGTGATTATGAAGAAAAATTCCACTCAACTTTGGAGAGCTTGATTAGAGGTGAACCAGGAGTGCAATTTCCTCCATATCTTTGATATCCTTATTATGAACCTGTAGAAAAATGGTACAGCGATGATTCTGAGGATGAAAAGTAGAGCTGAGAGATTCATTTTATGGTTGTAATATGATGTGAACTATGTAGTTCGAGCTTGCTACATTTGCATCTGTGTGTTGTTTTGGACTATGATTTATTTGTGTTTTGAATTTTTATGTTCTGTTGATGTTGTGACTATTGTGTTAGATGGTATTTTATTTTATTTTTAAATTCTAGGGCACTAGCTGTTGCTTTGTGTTTAGTACTGTGATTTAGTTAGTTTAGAACTTAACTTAATTTCATATCTGTTACAAAGTAGAAAATCTTACTAGCTTAGATCTTAAATTTGAAATTTAGAAACTGCTGCCATGTACTTTTCTTTTGTCATGCTAGTGTGTTGTTTGCTTTTATACCCACTATTTAAAAGTCTATTTGAATCTCCACATGTTAAACTAAAATAAACTGTTAGAAAATTTCATCAAAAATTAATTTTACTTCTATCTTTAGTTTTATACTTATATAATTGGATGTTAAAATTCATGTTAGCATGTTATTTAATTCTTTCCTGCTTATATATAACTGATGCTAAACTGTTTAATTTGTTAAAAATTAAAGTTTGGGGGGGTGAAAAACATTTTCAAAATTGGAATTTTATTTATTCTCAAATGTTCTACAAGTGAATTTGATTTTAGAAGAAAAATTGATTGAGTATATGAAGTTATATTGGGAAGTAAAATTTGATTTTAGAAATGAGTAAGCAAATTTAGTTAAAATTTTAACTAATGAACAAAAACTTTAAGTTAAAAACTTTTAGTATAGAAAATGATTAATATAAGTGACTATCTTTAGTAAGAAAAATTATATTTTTTAAAAATTTAGATAATTTAGACTTTTATTTTTAATATTTAAATTTCTTTTATTAAAATGATTTTCAAAACTATTATTATATTTATAAGTAAAA
>NW_018250471.1:87828-119207 GCF_001263595.1 Phalaenopsis equestris | reverse complement strand
ATATAGTAAGTAAAATTATTTTTAATAAAAAATTTTAAGTAGAGAAAATAAAAGAACTAAAATCTAAATTTAGCTAACTTACAATATTTCTGAATTAGATAAGAAATCATATTTTCATAGTTCTTAACATTAAAAATTTTCAAAATTTAAGTTGGTCTCATTTACTAATTATTTTTTCTAAATTAGACTACTATATTTCTAAATCTAAATTTTAGTAACTCCTAAAGAAACTTATATACATATCATACATATTTGGTTTTTAAAGATTGAAGTGTCACTTGAGGAAAAGTAACATTTTAACTTTGGGGGATTTTGAAACACCTAAAATATATTGTGTTTTTAGACACATTTTTATACTTATTTTTGAGATATTGCGCTTTAATGGAAAGTATTTTTGTGTTTTTCTTACAGATACAAGTAAAAATGGAAAAAAATGATTAAATGAGTGAAAAAGGATCAAATTTGGAGCAAAAAGGTGAAAAATTGTGCAAAAGAGTTTTGGCGTCTAAGCGCCGGTTAAATAGAGAAGGTCGCGCCTAAGCGCCGAGAACCCGCGCTTAAGCGCCAGTGGTAGTTACTAGACGAGCAAAATCAGTTTTCATGAATTTCAAAGAGATTTTTGAGGCACCCATTGGCTTAATAGCTGGTTGTAACCACCATGAACGAAAATTATCATGAAAGGATGCGTCTCTTAGGCAAATAAATCAAATCAAGACACATTTTGAAGAGATCCCAAGGCACCTCTTGGAGAACTATAAAAGCAAGAAGAGAGGACTTTAAAAAAAGTCCTAAAAATATTGGCAGGCTTTGAAAGTTCTTTTCTTAGGAGTTAGTTCAGAGAGATTTTCAGGACCCACTTTTTATTTACTTTATCCTTTTTGTTATTTTGTTTTGAGTGATTGTAAAATAGAAGAGATTCAAAGGAACTTCAAAAGTTTGGTAGAGGACTTGAGATAAGTTTTTATCTTTTTGTTTTAGACTACTTTTGGTTTTAATCAAGACTTATTGTTGGTTTGACAATGATTTCTTCTTTTAAACTAAAGTGTGGTTTTGTTTTGTCCATGGATTCTGAGTATTTTCTTTATCTTTCTTCTTAAAATGATAAGTAATTAAGTTTTTGATGGAAGTTGTGGACAGTATTGATCTTTAATGATGGAAGAAGTTGTGATGATTTTAATCCATGCACTTCATTTACTTCTTGATTTGGTCAATCCAGATGTTAAAATTTGTTGTGAGAACATGTAAGAACTGGGCTGATATTGTCACAATCAACAATTGGAAAGAATCACATGAGGTTGTATGAATGAGAACGTAGTTCATATGATTGAGTGCAAATAAATAGGGAAATATTCATTGATGGGTATAGAGTTAGGGGACTTTAAAGTGACAGGTTAAAGCCTCTAACTTGGTTTATTATTTTAGGTTCTGATACGAGAATGTTAGCACCCAGGTGGAGGGAATCAAGGGAACTCTAGAGTGAGAGCTAGTATCTTCCCTGCCTAGCAGGTCTTCAAAATTATTCAAACTTTAAATTAGTAAATGTTCTTTATAGCATCTCTAGTAAGGGTAAAGAATATTATTTCTCCTATTTGGCACAACACAATTTGCATACTTCCACAATAGAATTCCTATACTTATTACTGATTCATGATAAGAAGAAATATATTTTCTTATTATGAACTTTTACTCCAAAAAAACTTTAGTTATTTTTTAACTTTAGTTATCTTTTAGTTGTTACTGTTTGTGGTTAAAATATCAAAAATACCAAAAATATTTAAATTTTAAATTCCTGCAAAAATTGTTTTTAGTTTAAGTAATTATCTTTTTAAAAGTAGAAAAAAATTTCTAAAAATTGCATATTGCATAATCTTTCATGTGGGTTCGATATTCAGGCCTTAATCAAAAAGTCTTATATTACTTAATAATGATACGTATACTTGCGTAGTGTCCCAAATAAATATATATAAATTAAAAAATTAACTTCTTATTTTTTTTCAGGATCAAGTTTTTGGTTTTGTTACAAAATAAGGAAAGATAAGTAAAAAATACCAAAAGAACTATTGATATATTGTGCATAAGCTTTAATTATTCAGAGATTAGCACTCTGGCATCCGATAATCGGAACTTGTCGGTCAAAATAAAAGGTTGTCCAAACCAAACATATATCATGAATTCATTAGTTTATTTAATCGAGCCCCACTATCTAGTAATGTGTTTGTCCTTCGAGATAGGTGCATTTCTAATGGTGTTGTGCTCGTTTATTTAAATTATTAAATGAATAAAATTTTGTTAGTCGCATTTTTAAAAATTGAAATGCTTTTTTTCAAAATTAAAATATGATGCGGAGGTAGATTTAGTGTGTAAAATTTGTAAATATTTTCAATATTACAAAATTACACACGACAATAAATATGTAATATAATCCTAACAAAAATACCTTTTATGAAAATAGTTTATCTTTTAAAACTCTTTTTAAACTGTCAAGTCCCCGTTAAAATTAACGCAAGTATAGGTATCGCTCAAGTAATAAAGGGCTCTAATGGAGTCATAGATATCGATCCCACAGGGAAGTTGGAAAATCCTTGAAGTAAGTTTTTGAAATTATTTTATAATTAAAAATACAAAAATAAAAGTAAACTATGAAGTTTGAATATTAACTACTAAGTTAAATGCTATATAAAATCAAGTTGAAAAACAAAGTTAACTAACTAAGAACTAAATTTTAAAAGTAAAATTACAAAAGCTAAATAAAGTTTTTGTTTTGACGAAAAGTTCAACTTGAAGAAAGCATCCTTCCCCTTTACAATGTGTATAGGGATTGTAAAGAAATTGAAATCATTTGAAAAAATATATATATAAATTGTTTTGTGTCAAATAGGAGCAATTTTATTCTTTACACTCTTTTGAATGTTATAAGAACATTAACTAATTCAGAGTTCGGTCCCTAATTCTGTGGTTAGGCTGGGAGGATACCGACTGCCACTTCAGAGCTCCCATTACTCCCTTGCCTGAGGGCTAACAATCTCGCATCAGTTTTCAATCAACTAGACCAAATTAGGGATATTAATTTGTCACCTTAAAATCTCTAATTCCGCATTTAATAAAGTATATTTCCCTATTTATTTTCATCCAAGCCCATGGATGACATACTCTCCCATGAAATCAAATGTGTTTTACCCTTTATTGTAGAAATCATATCTCTTTTCAGAACATATGTCTCTCAATAAGTTTTAATATTTCAATTGGCCAAAGTGAAAAGTAAATGAAGTTCAGAGATCAAATCATCACAAAATATTAACATTTAAAACCGTAGAAAATAAAATCAAATCATATCTCAAAGTAGGAAGAATGATACATAAGATCACTCAAAATTCATGAGAAGGATACGAAAAAACACAGATTTCATATATATATAAAAAAAGTTTACAAAACAAAAGAAATAAAAAACACAACTTATCTCACAATCATTCCTAAGAAAATCCTTAGAAGTTTTCTCCTCTTGCAACCTTAGAAGAAAATCTCCTTTTCTCATACAACCCTAGAAGAAATTCTCCTCTTCTCTCCTCTTGCCTCTCACGCCAACTTTCTCTCTCTCCCTTTCCTCTCTCTCACCAACTCTATGAAGTCTTCTCTTTATTTTGGGCTGCCTCCTTTGAAAAAGAATTCAAAATTCCCCTCCAAAAGTTATCTCTTTTGAATCAAAAGATGTGTCATTTGATCCAAGAGATATATCCCTCCATAAAAGAGCCTTCCAAAGTATCTAGATGCATTAAATTACTCCAATATATGTGCAGAGCAAGTGTTCATTTGAAAATTCATGAAAAATTTGTCTCGAACTGACTTAATTTGCAAAAAGTTGTCTCTAGTGTATCATGCGTCAATCTGGTGCATCATGCGCTAGTTCTTTGTCAAACGACACATCATGCCCCGATCTGGTGCATCATGCACCAAAATCTCAAAATTTGTTGCTTTGGTTCCAAATTTCATCCTTTTTGTCATTTTTTCTCCAAATGCCTAAAAATGATATACCTGCAACAAAAACATGAAAATACCCTTCTTTAAAGTGCAATATCACCAAAACTAAGCATAAAGTATGTGCTTAAAATAGTATATTATTTTAGTGTATCAAAATTCCTCAAACTTAAATGTTACTTGTCCTCAAGTGACACTTTTACTACATAAAAGCATATGACTTAGGATAGAGATTAACTTATAACTTCTATACTTAAGTTTAATAGATAAAACAACAAAATTTAAGAAAAACATTTAATAACTTAGATTGAAATTCTAAGCCTAGGAATACTTAGTACTCAAATTTAAGATTTATGAATCTCTATTCATTTCGAGAAAAATTGTATTTTATCATATTAAGGACATTTAGAACATTCATATGAAAAAGAACTTCATGAAAACTTTGCTAGGAATGCTACAAATACTCCAATATAAGTTTAGAAAATGTAATAAAGCTCATTCCTTAAGTTGATTCAAGTGAAGCCAATTTTCTTTTCTTTTCTTTTCTTTTCTTTTCCCATTTTTTTCTTTCGTTTAGGATCTTTTCAATCCTTTCTTTTTTTTCTTTTTCTTTTTATAATGAGGATTATTATATCTAAATAGCCTTTAATAATTTTGAACCTAACTATCCTCTTCTTAAAGTTAAAACTCTATAACTTTCTTCCTTTATCAATTAATATTAGTTTATGATTTTTCACAAAGTCTCATTCTTTTC
The DNA here is from genome assembly GCF_001263595.1 of Phalaenopsis equestris. Classification (NCBI taxonomy): domain Eukaryota; kingdom Viridiplantae; phylum Streptophyta; class Magnoliopsida; order Asparagales; family Orchidaceae; genus Phalaenopsis; species Phalaenopsis equestris. Next base: position 114,481 of record NW_018250471.1, on the reverse strand, counting down.
TTCTTACATGAAACTCTAAAGAAACTCTAAATATCTAAATATCTTAACACTTCAAAAATACAACTTCCTTTACTTTAAATAGAAAAGCATAGTCTTATCCTACCATACCAAATATGTTTAACTTTAGGATTGACCTTCATTATTAAAACTTTTTACCTGAATTCACCACAATATTTATAAACATAAGTATAGTCATTAAAGTTAAATCTTAATATCCCAAACCAAGTTAAATTAATTTTGAAAATGTAATTAATTGAGAACAAATAAAATTTAGTTTACTTCTTTTCAAAATAAATTTTTCTTTCCCCCAAACTTAAGTTTTTAAGTGATTTTAAAAATATTTTTAGTATAAAATTGAGTAGGTGAAAGAAAATAGTAAATGCATGAAAATAAAAATCTAACCTGTAGAGGATTTCTAACTATGAAACTAGGCTCTAGTATACTATAGGTACTAACTGTAAAACTATATACAGGCTTTAAAGCATTAAATAAAATGTAATATATTCTAAAGAGCTTACTGAGAATTAAAAACAGAAATACAAAAACTGAAAAACTAAAATGAAAATACTAATAACACGAAAAAAGTGAAAGTCTATAATTACTATTACAATTATGTTCAAACACAACATGAAAGTTTTTTACTACAATAAGTTTCAAATAAATATTCATCACATTAAAATCACAAATAATAAACAAACATCAAAACACACTAAACTAAACTCATAAAAATTAATCCTCATCTCCTTCCTCATCATTATCAAAATCTTCTTCTCCTCCTCCTCCTTCTTCTTCATCATGAACAGGAGTATAGGGAGTGAAACTGGGGCAAGCAGGAAAGTCCACATTAAGTTCAGCTCTAAGATGTCTAGTCATAGCATTTTCAAAATGAATATCATGTTGAACTCTCCTTTATTGATATTCATCATTATAAGCATTTCTTGCTCCTATCTCTCCCAACTAAGTTTGAATATTAATTATGTCCATTTGTTGAATTATGAGTTGGTCCATAATACCTTCAAGTGATGCAGTTGAGAAGTAGACACCCCTGCAACAGATGTAGAGGGCCTATCTCTTCTTCCACCTATAAACTCAACAAATGATTCCACTCTCTGAATCATATGCCTCCCAATCAAATTCTGTGGTTGCAATCATTCTTCTGCTGCATCTTTTCTATGGGACTCTACTCCTGATTGTTCACATAGAGTGAAAATCAGAGCAGGGCATCCCAAACCACCAGCAGTAGAACTACTAGCTATACTTTGAGCATGTTAAACTATAAGTGCACCAACATCTATTTCTTTCATGTTTTGAATGCAATAGTTTAGTACAACTCTGTCTTTTGTAACATCAGCCAAATGATTTGTTGGCAACATTCTAGTAGAAATGAAGTGGTGTCATACTTTTGACTGAATTGTTAACATGGAAGCAGGAAAGTTAACTATGTTTTTATTCTTAATCATCCACTCTCCTCTTCCATCAGTCAAAAATGCAATCACTTCATCCAGTGATGAATCATTCATCACGAATGCAACATATTCATTAAAAAAACACCCCTCAATCAATAAAAAGAATTGATCTGATCAGTAGTAAATTCAACTTGTTTACCACTAACCAAGATGTGATCTTCAGTATTGAACCTCAGGTTTGCATAAAACTCCCGAACCTTTAAGACAATTTCTATGACAGTGAAGTAGAAGAATCTTTCCTAGTTTTTGGCAAGAATTGGTCTCTCAATCTCACCACCCGCGTTTGCAAATGCCCGTTCTTAGATCATTCTTCCTGTCTCCATTTGAGTATTTTAACTGTGTTGGGCTTTGAAAATAACAAATCTTCATGTATCAAAATCTTCAGATGGCCTTCCTCTCTTAACTCAGGGAGCCATTTGAAAATTCTATGAAAAGCCAAATAATTCTAAGTAAATTGCTAAATAAAAAATCTAACTCCTCAAGCAAGATTATTTGGTAAGAAACATTTCACAATGAGTTTTCTTCAATCTTTTTCATAAAAAATCCCAAATTTCGGTTCTCACAAATCCATGGTAACAAACCATCTTCAATACACTCAGTATATTCAAAACATTCTCTTAGTCTCCATTAGTCTCCAATCCAGATGATCTGATGATCTAACATTTCAGTAATATTCCCAATCACATGCATGAGATTCTGCATCTCTTTTTCAATCTTCTTCAAAAGTGCATTCGCGTTGTAGTAGGGCTGAACAGGTGATGAATTCTGAGATTCTTGATCTATCAACACATTCATATCATTTTCATCTCTCATTCCAATACAGTTGCAATAGAATTCTAGATGCATCAGCTTCCAAGGAAGAAGCACTTTTTCCCAGCTTTCATAAGGTACTTGCAATTGACTGCACAGTAGGAAAATAGTGAAAAGAAGCCCTAATCTACTTGTAGTTCCATTGACAATCAAACCCAAAACTGATTTCACCATTATTGCTCCATTCACAATAATAATTTCACAATAATAGCTCCAAAATCAATAGGTTTTCTAGTTTGAATACAGTAATTCAGAATGACACTCTCCTTAGTTACCTTACTGATTTTCATGGTGGGCAGTAATTTGGATACAATGAAGTAGTGTCAGGCTTTTGAAACTGGATTTAAAAAAGATGAGGGAAAACTTGCATTTCTATCATCTATGGCTCCCAATTCATATCTTCTTCCATAAGACAGTGGTAGAGTTTATTCATATTATCTCTCGTAGGGGTAAAATTTGCATAATGGCAGATAGGCACATTCTCAATCATAAACATCTCATTTATTGTTGAAGGAGTGAAATAAACAAACTTACCTTGCACGTAAATCATTCCTTGGTTGTTCTCATGAAGATTTGCATAATTTTTTTTTACTACAAGAACAACGACAGCGACAGTAGTATAATAAAGCAACTCCCAGTGCCTCTGTATAATAGTCTCTTCCACTGAGTATACGACATGTTGAATCCTCAATTCACAAATCCCCTTTTTTTTATTAGCCTCTTCTTTACTAGAACCTGATCATGTAATTTTTGCGCATCAAAAATGAACTTTTTCTGATTGAAAACTCTAAATCTCACAGTATTTTTGGAGTGGGAAGCCATTGGATTTGAAATCTAGTTTTTTTCCTCATTTTTCCCCCTTAAAATAGACTTAAGATTCAACTTTTAGGAGTTATAAGGAGAAGAAACTGTCAAAAACTGCTTTTTTTACACATTTTAGTCATTTGCGGTACTGCAGCGCATCTCGCACCAATCTGGTGCATCATGCGCCAGCTCCCTAGAATTCGGTGCATCATGCTCTAGTTCCAAGATCTTCACCGTATTGATTTCGATCCAATAATTTCTCAATTTTTCCATAAAATTAAGTAAATAAAGATGTTTCTAAATATTTTTCTCAAATACATGGACTTCATAAAGACCTAAAAATAAATATATGTAAAATATTTAAAACACAACAAACTCAAAAGCAAACTAAACTGTGATACATATAGGTTGTATCCCACAAAGCACTTGGTTTAATGTCGTTGGCCTTTTGTCAGTCTGACATTCCCAGTCCTTATTCTAGGTGATCCAACATTACAGTCTCTTTATAAGCTGGTCTTTGACCATCAAAATATGATTTCAATATGTGCCCATTCACCTTAAATATTCTTCTAATCTTGAGGTCTTCAATATTAACTGCTCCGTAGGGATAAACTTTTATAACTCTGAATGAAACTTTCCACCAAGACTTCAATTTTCCAGAAAATAATTTTAATCTTGTATTGTATAAAAAAACTTCCTGTCTAGATTCAAATTCTGTTTTTATTATCTTTCGATCATGTCATTCTTTCATCTTTTCCTTATACATCCTCACATTATCGTACGGTTCATTTCTAATTTCTTCTAACTCATTTAATTGCAATAATATTTTCTCACCAGCTTCTTTCAAATTAAAATTTAACTCTTTTATAGCCCAATAAGTTTTATGCTCTAATTCAAGTGGCAAGTCACAAGTCTTCCAAAAAATAAATCTATATGGGGAATTTCCTATAGGTGTCTTATATGCTATCATGTATGCCCATATTGCAGTATCTAAAATAATAAACCAATCCATTTTATTAGGAATAACACTTTTTTCCAAAATTCTCATAATTTCACGATTAGATACTTCTGCTAAACCACTAGTCTGGGGAGGATAAGCAGTTGCAATTTTATGTATTATATTATATTTTTCCACTAATTTTGCAACGGTTGCATTCCTAAAATGAGATCTTCCATCGGTAACAATTACTCTTTACTTTCCATATCTTGTAAAAATATTTTTAATTATTAATTTTGAAACACTCTGAGCATCACATCAAGGTAAAGCAATTGCTTCAATCTATTTTGAAATATAATCAACTGTAATCAGTATATAAATATTTTAAAATGAAGGTATAAATGGTCCCATAAATCTAATCCCCATGCATCAAAAATTATGAACAGTTCTATCATTTCCAAAATGACCTTCAAATTTAGAATCATGATATTTTTGAATAATTTCCTGAATTTCTTTATAAGACACACATCGTCTCATTACTAAATTTTTACATTGTCTATACAAATATGGATCATCCCAAAAATATAACTTTGCATCATAAATGAATTTCTTTTCCTGCTGTTTTGTCAGTCCATATGGTAAAATACCACTAACAATATAATTTATAATATCAGCATACCGAAGGTATTTCCTATCTTTTTACAGCATAAAATTGTTCATCAGGAAAATTCTCATTAATTTTTTTTCCAAATCAAGTATTTCTTCCTATTCTAAACTAGATAGATGATCAACAATTTGATTATAAGTCTCTTTTCTATCGACTACTACAAAATCAAACTCTTGCATAAGAAGTACCAAATCTAATTAATCTTTGTTTAACATCCTTCTTTTCAATCAAATATTTAAAAGCTGAATGGTTGGTATACAAAACACATTTAGCTCCAATCAGATATGACCTAAACTTATCAAAAGCATACACAATGGCTAATAACTCTCTTTCAGTGGTGGTGTAATTAATTTGAGCATCATTAAGAGTCTTACTAGCATAGTATATGACTTTAAAAATCTTATCATATCTCTGCCCTAAAACAAATTCAATAGAATAATAACTAACATTACACATTAATTCAAAAGGTTTCTTCCAATCAGGAGAAACAATTATAGGAGCAATAATCAATGTTTCCTTTAAAGTATCAAAGGCTTTAGAACAATCTTGATTAAAGTAAAATTTTGTATATTTTTCTAGAAGTTGACATAAAGGCTTAGTAATTTTTAAAAATTCTTTAATATTTCTTCTGTAAAATTCAACATGTCGTAAAAAACTCCTAACTCCTCTTACTGTAGTAGGTGGAGGTAGGTTTGATATAATCTGTATTTTTATAGGATCTACTTCCATGCCGTTTTCTGAAATTTTATGCCAAGTTTAATAGTTCACATAAACTAAATTTTATCTTATTGATATTAACATTTTTCCCAGTTCAATATGAGATTAGTTTTTTTACAATGTTCCAAAACTTTCTCTAAATGATTTAAACATATTTTGAATGAAGTTCCAAATACAGAAAAATTGTCCATAAAAACTTCAATCCCCTTTTTAATCACATCACCAAAAATTGACATCATACATCTTTGAAATGTTGCATGTGCATTACATAATCCAAAGGGAATTTGCCTAAAAGCAAATATTCCATAAAGAGTAGTAAAAGTTGTTTTCTCTTGATCCTCGAGAGTAATAGGCATTTGGTGATAACCAGTATATCCATCTAAAAAAACAAAATATTTATGCCCAGCTAATCTATCTAATATCTGGTCCAAAAAGTGTAAAGGAAAATGATCCTTTCTAGTAGCAAAATTTAATGTTTTATAATCTATGCAGATTCTCAAACCAGCGACTTGTCTTATTGATATTAATTTGTTATGCTCATTCGTCATTACAGTTACACCTCATTTCTTTGGAACACAGTGAATTGGACTTACCCAAGCACTGTCTGAAATATAATATATTATTCCATCATCTAACCATTTTAAACTTTCTTTCTTCACAATTCTTTCATCGTAAGATTTAATCTACTTCAAGGATTAGCTCTTGGTTTATGTTGATCTTCTAATAAAATTCTATGCATACAAATTGAATGACTGATTCCTTTAATATCAGCTAATATCAGCTAATGTTAATGTTCATCCAAAGGCTTTCTTATACCTTTTCAAAGTTTCCATTAACTATTGTTCTTACATATCAGTTAATTTTGAGGAAACTATGACAGGTAATGTAGATAAATCTCCTAAGAATGCGTACTTCAAAGGTGCAGGAAGTGTTTTTTATTCTAGTTTAGGAGGTTTCTCAATAGATGAAATCAAATTCTTGTTAGCTTTAGTAGGATCTAACATTTCATTTTTTTCCTGAACATAATCCAAATCCTCTTTACTCACTTCCAGAGATTCATCATGAATTTTATCCTATTCTTGATATTCTATATATTCCTTTTCAAATTCACTTTCAAAAGTCTTCTTAAAACATTCCTAGCTTATATATTCATTAATATCCATTCTAATGCATTCAATCTCTTGCTCTTTTGCAGGGTATCTCATTGATATTGCAATATTAAATGTAACCTCTTGATCACTAACTCTCATAATTAGTTCTCCTTTCTGCACATCTATTAAAGCTCTTCTAGTGGCTAGAGTGGTCTTCCTAAAATGAATTTCATTATCTTCCTCCATATCTAACATAATAAAGTCCACAAGAAAGATAATTTATCAACCTTTACCAAAATATCTTCTATAACTCCTTTAGGAAATGTAATTGAACGATCAACTAACTGAAGAGTTTAAGTTGTAGGTGAAATATCTGCTAAGCCCAACCTTCTGAAAATTTACAATAGCATAATATGAATATTGGCTCCTAAATCACATAAAGCTTTTCCATAAAATTGTTTGCCAATAGCACAAGGAATTATAAAACTTCCAGGATCTTTAAGTTTTTTGGAAGCTTATTCTAAATTATAGCGCTACACTCTTCACTGAATGCAATAGTCTCATTATCTATAAACTTCCTTTTCTTATTAATTATATCCTTCATGAACTTCACATAGCTTGACATTTGTTCTAAAGCTTCAATAAATGGTATGTTTATCTTTAATTTCCTCAAAATTTTAAAAAATTTTGAAAATTGATTATCAATGTGTTTCAGCTTAAATTTTTTAGAAAAGGGAGAAGATGGTTTTTCTACAGAGATTTCATTGGTTTAATAGGACTTTGTCATTGGTTTAATTGGACTTTCTACTTCAAAATGAAAATCTTCACCAGATTTGTCATTTTCCACCTCATCTTTTTCAACTTCAACTTCTTGTTGAACTTTATTTTATAATTCTTTTCCACTTCTCAGTTGAATAATTTTAATTTGGTCTCTGTTCTGATCTTTAGGATATACTTCAACATTACTAGGTAATGTTCCTGGAGGTCTATTGCTAAGTGCGGTAGCAATACATCCCAATTGATTTTCCATATTTGTGATTGTAGCTCCATAACTTTGTAATTGACTGCGCATTTGCAATATCAATTCTTCCATTGATAGCTTTTTCTCCTTACTCTGCAAATTATTAAACCCTGGGGGGTAATAAAGTTTATAAGCTTGATTCCCTTGATTGTTGGAGTTTCACAATGGGTTAGCAATATTGTTTCCCCATTGTGAATTTGCAGCATTTCAGTTTTTGGTACTACAACTAAAGTTTGGATGATTCTTCCATTAAGTATAATAATAATTGACATAAGGGTTATTAGAACGATTGTTTATTGCATTAAAAGTCTCATAAGAAGATTGAGATTCTATCATTTGTCCTAATGAGTTTTCCTCAAGCACCGGTGTTGTCTAAGAATAATTCAGTCCATATTGATCTATCTTCTTTGATATAACAACTATTTGGGTAGCTAACATAGATATTGCATTATAATCATGAATACTAGCTACTCTTTTTGGATTTACCACTTTAGAGGGCCATTAAAAATTATTAGTAGCTAACTTTTCAATTAATGAATATGCTTCATCGAATGGTTTTGACATTCATGATCCACCAGCAGCATCTTCGATTATTGATCTAAGAGATCCAACCGACCCACTATAAAAAGTTTGAATTATTAACCATTTTGGCAATGCATGGTGTGGACACTTTCTAAAGAGATCATTAAATCTTTCCTTGGCTTTATAAATTGATTCCTCTTCAAACTAACAAAAAGATTTGATATCTTTTCTAAGCTTAGCAGTTTTTGAAGTTGGGAAATATTTAGATAAGAATTTTTGTGATAAATCTCCTCATGTTATGATAGATCCTGCTAATGAGTTTAACCATATCTTAGTTTTATCCCTCAGTGAAAAAAGAAAAAGTCTAAGCCTAGCAGCATCATTCGACACTCCATCATATTTAAATGTAGCACACAATTCTAAAAAACTAGCAAGGTGTAAATTAGAATCTTCAAGTTGTGTTCCTCTAAACAGATTATTTTGTATCATTTGGATAATAGCATGTTTAAGCTCAAATGAATTGACAGCTACAATAGGGTTTTATATGCTCAAATGAATTTTCTCTGTTATAGAATTAACATAATCTCTTAAAGGACTCTAATGATGCTCGTTTTCGATTCCAACATAGTTTAAATTACAAGCCATTTTGCTAAATTGATCTCTCTCTTTTTGTTGTTCTCAAATTTTTCTAACAGCTCTCTCTCTCTCTAATTCAGAATCATAAGGTACTAAATTTCCATATCTTACACTACGCATAAACAAATAAAAGCCAGTAATTAAAAATAAGCAAACACATTAAATGTAAACACACTTAAATAAGATAATATTCAAGATTGGGTAGATTTAGTGTGTAAATTTTGCAATTATTTTTAAATATTATAAAATTACACACGGCAGATAAATATGTAATATAATCCCATCAAAAACACCTTTTATGAAAATAGTTTAACTTTTAAAACTCTTTTTAAACTGTCAAATTCCCGTTAAAATCAGCGCAAGTATACATGTCGCTCAAGTAATACACTCAAGTAATAAAGGTCTCTAATGGAGTCCTAGATGTCGATCCCACAAGGAAGTTGAAAAATCCTTGAAGTAAGTTTTTGAAATTATTTTATAATTTAAAACTACAAAAATAAAAGTAGTGCAAAGTTTGAATATTAACTACTAAGGTAAATGCTATGTAAAATGCAGTTGAAAAACAAAGTTAAATAACTAAGAACTAACTTTCAAAACTAAAATGACGAAAATTAATTAATGAAGAGTTCAAATTTAAGAAAGCATCATTCCCCTTTACAATGAGTATATGGATTGTGAAGAAATTGAAATTATTTGAAAAAATATATATAAACTGTTTTATGCCAAATATGAGCAATCCTATCTTTACCCTCTTCCAAGTGTTATGAAGAACATTGACTAATCCAAAGTTTGATCCTTAATTACGTGATTAGGCTGGGAGGATACCAGTTGCCACTATAGAGCTCGCACTACTCCCTCACCCGAGGGCTAACAATCTCGCATCAGTTTCCAATCAACTGGACCAAATTAGGGATTTTAATCTGTCACCTTAAAATCTCCAATTTTGCATCCAACAAAATGTATATTTCCCTATTTCTTTGCACCCAATCTCATGGATGACATACTCTCATATGAAATCAAATGTGATTCTCTCTATGTTGTAGAAATCATATCCTTTTTCAGAACATATGTCTCTCAATAAGTTTTAACATTTTAATTGGCTAGATCGAAAAGTAAATGAAGATCGGAGTTCAAATCATCAAAAATTTTTAACATTTAAAACCATAGAAAATAAAATATATTCTTCACAAAACTATATCTCAAAGTAGGAAGAAGGATAAAGAAGACTACTCAGAATTCATGGAAGGATACGACAAAACACGAATTTCATATATAAAAATAAATTTACAAAACAAAAGAAATAAAAGACAACTTATCTCACAATCCTTCCCAAGAAAATCCCTAGAAGTTCTTTCAAAGTCTTTCTCTTTTTACAATCCCACTCAATTCTCTCTTAAAAGTGTAATGAAAAAAAAATCTCTCACCTTCCCTCTCTTCTTACAACCCTAGAAGAAAATCTCCTCTTCTCTCTTCTTGCCTCTCACATTAACTTTCTCTCTCTCTCCCTTTCCCCTCTCTCATCAACTCTATGAAGTCTTCTCTTTATTTTGGGCTGCCTCCTTTGAAAAAGGATTCAAAATTCCCCTCCAAAAGTCAACTCTTTTGATTTCAAAAGATGTGTCATTTGATCCAAGAGACATATCCCTTCATAAAATAACCTTCCAAAGTGTCTAGATGCATTAAATTACTCTAATAGGTGTGTAGAGAAAGTGTCCCTTTGAATATTCAAGCAGAATTTATCTAGAACAACCTTAATTTGCAAAAAGTCATCTATGGTGCATCATGCAACAAAATCCCAAAATTCGCTGTTTTGGTTCCAAATTTTGTCCTTTTTGCCATTTTTGCTCCAAATTCCTAAAAATGATATACTTGTAACAAAAACATGAAAATATTCTTCTTTAAAGTGCAATATCACTAAAAATTAACATAAAATATGTGCTTAAAACAATATATTATTTTGATGTATCAAATTACTATTTTAAAAAAATTATACATTGATTAAATTAAATTCAAAAAAAAAATTCAAACGAGGAACATTCTGGGGATCGATAAAGAGTACTTTGAGTTGAGTGCTAAGTGAGTTAGTAATCCGTATCAACTGGTTTTCTATGTTCCTAATTATTGCATATTGACTTTGCAGTTGATTCCCCATCTGTAATATAACTTTCTCCTAAGGTAGCTTCTTCACCTTGAACTATTGATTAGAGTTAGATTCTAGAGGATAAGAAGGTCTATAGCTGGCACTACCCTAGTTATTTCAAATTTCAAAAAGGATTTGCTTGATTTTTTCTCTATTGTTAGTTTCCTCCACCTTGATTGTTGTTCTAGTTAAAGTTAGGATGGTTCTTCCAACGTAGAATATATAAATTGGAATAAGGTTTGTTAGGTCTAATTTTAATCATATTTAGAGTCTCAAATGATGATTTATTAGCATTAACCAGTTGTCCAAATTATTTTTCATCAATTATTGGAGCTCCTTGAGGTTGGTTCATTCCAAATTTGTCTAGCCTCCTAGATATGGTTACTACCTGAGAAGTTAAAATTGAAAGCACATCAGTGTCATGTACACTAGGTACCTTCTGAGATTTTATTGTACTAAAAGTCCATTGAAAATTGGTAGTGGTCATCTCTTCAATCAGAGAATGTCTCAGTAAATGCCTTTAACATGAGCAAACCACCAGCGACATCATCAATAATCGATCAAAGGGATCTACTAAACCATTGTAAAAGGTATTAATAATCAATCAATAAGGTAGTGCGTGTTCTTAAATCATTCTTAAGCCACATAAATCGAGTCACCTTCATGTTGGAAAAATGAAGTAATTTCATTTCTAAGTCTAGTTATTTTTTAAGGCGGGAAATACTTAGCTAGAATTTTTGGGCTAAGTAAGTCAATGTCCTAATTGATCTAGGTGCTAATTAATTTAACCACATTTTAGCCTTATCTCTTAAGGAAAAAGGAAAAAGCTTAAGCCTAACAACGTCATTTGATACATCATTGTAGTAAAAAGTAGTGCATAGTACTAAGAAACTTGGTAAGTGTAAGTTAGGATCATCAGAAGGGGTTCCCCTAAATTGGTTGTCCTGCACCATTTGGATAATAGCAGGCTTAAGATTAAATGTGCTAGCTCTATGTTAGTGGTTTGAATACTTAAAGTGATTTTCATCTATCATAGAATTAACTTAATCCCTTAATGGTTTATGCGCATTATGATGACCATTAACTGATTCCTAGGTTTCTAAATTGATTTGTTGATTGTTCATCATTTCTTCTACAAGTTCATGAAGTCCTTTCAGTTTTTTAATTCTTATAATAGTTCTCTCTAGTTCTCAATCATAGAGTTTAAGTCCTAAAGGTCATAAACTACGCATTCACTGACTAAAGACTTCACTAGTAGATTTCACACAAATTGAACACACAAAATAATTTTAGAAAATTTTTTCAAACAAACAAACAATTACACACAAAAAACTAATACTAGAACTTTCCAAGTCTTTTTTAAATGGTTCACCTAAAATTCTCATAAGTTAACTACACCGTCGTTCCCCATCAACAACGCAAAAAACTTGATACCCTATTTCTATGTGCAATCACACTCTAGGGCATCTCATCCAAGTGTATGTGGTATATCAGTAATATCAAAATTTGAGTCTGAAATATTGATCTCACATAGAACAAGGAAATTAGACTTAAAAGAAGTTATAGCCTACTAGGTTTAATTCTTAGCCTACAATTTAGATTAGGATAAAGCTCTTCAAACTAATACTATAGTGTTGCAATCCATTTTAAAGGTTAAATCCAACAAAAAAAAATATTTTTTCTAACTGGATTAGCGATTAACAAGTTATAGAGTTACTTTCCCTTTCAATGATAAAAGTGGAGTGTAGGAAATATAATGTGTCAATTGTGAATGTAGCTAGTGAAAAATAGAAACAACTCTCTTTTTTACATGAGTGAATATAGAAGTTTAGTTAATTTGACTTTAATTCCTTAAATAAAAAATTATACCTATCAAAGACTATTTCCCTAATGTTTGCATCTCCCTAGAAAGTACTTGCTCTTCCGAGTCATTATGGATGACAACACATTTTAACAATTCACTTGGCCAAAATGAAAAGTAAATGAAGAATAAAAGGTTACTCTTCACCTTAAAAACTTAAGAAATAATTTTAAAAAATTTTGCACTCCTACACGTCCTACTTATTCATCACAAAGAAAAATAAAAGAGAACTACTCAGAAAGCATGAAGAACACACCATAAAAGCGTCATTGGAAATACGAAAATCCACTAAATACTTGTGTTTACAGAAATACCATTAGAGAAATACCATTAGAAACATATATAATACTTTTCTTTCTCTCCTTTAAACAGCTCTGAGAGTTGTCTCCCAAGAATCCTCTGATCCCTTGCTGCTCTTCTGAATACTCTCCTCACAGTACAACTCAACCCTCACTAAATGACCAATGAAAACCTATCCTACTCAATTCTCCGACAAACCTTGCCTCCTCATTACAAAGATACATCCTATAGGTTATATAAACTCCTCATAATAGCTCCTTGTCGGGCTGAATAACTCCCCACAAAGTAGGGTCAAACTGCCAAATATTAACTCCAGCAGTTGTTGGCGCTCAAGTGTCAGCGGTCTGGTGTCTATGCATCAGGCTTTCTATTTGCATAAATCAGTAGGGGCGTTTTGGCACCCATGGGTGTGGCTTCTAGGTGCCAGTAAGGTGGTGCCTTGGTGCCCAATGGCTGACGCCAAGACACCAGTCTTTCCGGTTTCCAGAGCAAAGACTGGCACCTAGGCGCTCAAGGTTCAAATGCCTAGGCACCAGTCTCTTGTGAGCTGCTTTGCTCCAAGCCTTTAACACTTTGCTCCATCTCTCTTCCACTTTATTTTACTTCTAATACGTGTTATACCTAAAAAAGACATAAAAATACCTTTCATTAAATTGCAATTTCATCCATAAAAATGTGCAAACACATAAAAAAATTATGCATTCCATTTTACATATCATATCACCATAAATAAATGACACTTCTATATGTTTGTCATCAATTAAGGTGTTATTAAGAAGCAATTATGGAGAATCAATGAAAAAAATGTAATGGATTATATCCTTTCAAATTGCCTAAATATTATTAAAAAACTAGTAAGGGTACTTTGACTTTCAAGCTTCTTCTTCTCCCGATGAAGTTCATTAATATTTATCATAGGTCCTAAACGAACACTAAGTTATATTTTAAGAATTCCTGAAATAGTTTTATTTTTCAATTTTAATTTGCTTTGGGATTTGTGTTGTCTTCAATATTCAAGATCCAGATTTATTAATAGTATTAAGGATAAATAAAGCAAGTTCATAAAATTTTCTTATTTTTTTCCTTTTGTCTCCAACATTTATACATCATGATAAAGCCATCATGAAGAGCACACCTAAGTTCAACATGCCAAAATAAAGTATATTTTGGTTAAATTCTTGATTTTTAGGTGAAGTGTTAACAATTCCATTCTTTTGCATAGATGGTTAATTGACATAGATAAGAGAAAAAATATTTGATCTCATAATTAAAATAATTTGAATAGTTAAGGCTGTATTATCAATCCTCCAATCTAAAAAATATCAAATTTAAACATGCACTTCTTTTAACTCCGATTCACATTATTCATTTATCTGAACAATATTCATTATATTATCATTAAAAGTCACTTTATTGTGAAGTTTTTTTAGAAGTTTGTTGCTCATTAACATCTTTATTGTCATCTCATATTTTGAATTTAGTTTATAATATATTTAATCCATAAAAAATATCAGTAACACATGTTATATTTTAGGAAATTCTTAAAAGATGATCTTAAGCTCCCAACCGAACATCGAAGGTGAGTTGCATTATCATTGCTTCATTATTAAAAAGGTATGACCCACTAACATCAACAATTTATTGATTAAAAACTTATCACTTTATTCTCCACTTGCATGACTTGCCCTCTTAACTTTTTGAGTGATTATAAAAAATGAACTCGAGTGTCATTCTCTCTACTTGATTTTCTTAACATAGATTGCTCTGAAATAATCCAATTTGAGCTAAAACAAAGAAAGTTATTTAGTGTTTATTACATCTACTTGTTCATCATTATATTGCTTGCCTGGACTTGATTAGGATTGTAAAATCCTAAGACAAATATATGATGCATCTATTCATCCCTTTAAGTGACATATCAAATCTTTTATGTTACTCATATTTGCATTGATGTTAAATTTGCACTTAAATTGACATTTAATCAAAAGCATTTGCTAAGTAATATTAGAATTATTGGATTTAACATCATCTAAAATTGATTCCTACTCTGTTTCCATGGTGAAAACCTAAATTATAATTTTCTAAAATCATTTTTTCTTATTTACACCCATCCTCCACTTATGAAAAAGTATGATTATAATAAAAATTTCCTTCATTAGAATTTTATACTTAAATTTATTTATCTTTCCTTATTTTTTGCTTAAGAGCTATAGAAATGAAGAATCTTCCAACTACAGAAATGAAAAGATCTTTGAAAGATCCTCATTGTACGCGAACAAAACTTATTAGACTTATAAATCGAGCTCTAGAATTTGAACTTAACTTTGTAGAGCAAAAATCTAGTGATGTGTCCTTTAGACTTCTTTTAAACTCAATAACTATATTATTAGGAAAGTAAAAATTATTTAAAATTTTTGCTTAGTTATGATTTGTGGCTGTCCTACCTTAAAACATAATGCTCAAAGGCAATGCTAAATAATTTTTATTTTGGGTCAAATCATGGTTCAGTTGAATGCATGTTAACAGAAAACATAGACGGGTTGATCTATATTCCAATATAATCTATAGATATCATGTTATTTTATGAAACGGGTCATACTTCCACGCGATGGAGCGGCAATAACAACTAATCGGTTCGGACGGCAAAATAATTTCATGTAATATCGCTGGGGAATGCGGCTCACTCGTGGTTCATGACATCCCTGTCCCGACGCCAGGCTCAGCTGCACTTTCGAAGTCCGATCCCTAGATCAAATCGAGCAAATCCTGCTCTTTCATCCTTCAACCTCCACACCGAGCTGTAGAATTCTTAGTTGGCCTAAAAATGGCAGTTGCGCTAACACGTCTTTCTCGGAAAGTCCTAGGCCTGGCCAATTGTGCCCCTCTCCGCCGACTCTTCTCCGCCGAAGCTGCGGTGGCCGCGGTGTCACCGTCTTCCTTTGCTGTGACATCTCCGTCGGATGAGCGCGTAAAGTGGGACTATCGCGGGCAACGGAGGATCGTACCGTTAGGGCAGTGGCTGCCTAAGATTGCCGTGGATGCTTATGTGGCCCCAAACGTGGTGCTTGCTGGTCAGGTCACGGTCTGCGATGGCGCATCGGTCTGGAATGGATCAGTGATCCGCGGCGACCTTAACAAGATCACCGTCGGCTTCTGCTCTAACGTTCAGGAGCGCTGCGTCGTCCATGCCGCTTGGTCCTCTCCTACTGGTGCTTACTTTCTTATCTCTGTCATATTTCTTCGTTTTGATGAATTGAGATAGTCTTTCATTTGATATTTGATACCTGAGAAGGATGGTCGGCTTGATAAGATTGCAAGTACGCGGGCTAAGGTTTATCTGTGCTTCCTTTGGCTGGTGCATTCATTGGTGATTTGAGCTCATGTTTGAAATCCATTATGAACGTGCATGCTTTTTGGCTTAAGAATTTGGATTAGGAATTAGGAGGCCAGTATTGTTAATCCGTCACTTATCTTCATTTTTAATGGTCCATGGATTTTGTTGTATTACCAGACGTTTTGGAGAGACAGCAGGCCTACTATCTTGTGAGTGGACTTTAGCTTGGATGGAACGATCATGATCTTCTTACATGTCTTCTTGAGAATATTATGGTAATGCCCTTATTTTTATCCCTTGGCATCGGCAATGGGAAGGTTAGCATTTTGAGGCAGTTGGGCACCAAAAATTTATTGATAATGTAGCTTTAGAGCATTCATATGACAAGAAGTTCTTGAGCATTTGAGTGATGTTGGCTTTTGTGAGTTGCAATGTTTTAAAAGTGTTGTGGATGTGCTTAGCAAAGTGATTTGCTAGTACTGCTCATGGCTCGCATGTGAAGCGCAAGCTCCATGTGCTCACACCGGTTTATGGTGCTGCATTGTAGTGCTGCACAATTGGCTTTGGTTCAAAATAAAACACTGGTTCAAATTTTATGGTTCTCCTAAATTTGAGAAAATAGTATTACAAAGCTGATACTCATACATGTATAATAGTAGTCTAGCTATAATAGTCATAATTGGCCTAAAATAAATGTGATTGTTGGCTATAATAGAAAACAGTTAGCCACAAAAATCATAGTTAGTTGTTACAAATTAGTAGTTGGCCATAAAAGCTAGAGTTAGTGACTGTGATAGCGATAGTTGGTCATAATTAAAAATTGTAACAGTAGTAGATAGACACAAAAATCGTAATAGATTGTTATAAATACAGTAATTAGCCATAAAGGCTGTAGTTAGTGGAGGCAGTAGCGGCAGTTAGCCAAAGAGGCTATAGGTGGTGACTGTAATAATGTTAGTTGGCCACAAAGACCATAGTTGGAAGTTGTAACAGCAGTAGTTGGCCACAACTGCTATAATTAGTTGTTCAATTTGCAGTAGTTGGCCACAAAGGTCATGGTTGAAAGTTGTAATAAGGTCAGTTAGCCATAGAGGCCGTAGTTGGTGGCTACAATAACATCAATTGACCACAGAAATTGTTATTTAAAGTTGTAATTATAGTAGTTGGCCATATAGGCCGTTGTTGATGTCTGGATCCATTCTCTTAAGGAGAATAATGTTACAATTTTACACTGAACACTGCACTTATTTTTATACAGTGTAAAAAAATTCAAATGTTGAAAACAATTGCTTTATTATGGATACGAGAGTCATAAACAATGGCTTTCGTTGGTCAGAGGTCGGTGGCGGCAGTCAGCGACTATCGATGTTGGTTAACAGTGGCCAACGAGTGGTGGTCGATGGTAGATAATTGCTACGAAGGCTAGAAGTTATAATGGGTTCTTCATTACTGAAGTTATACATTATAACCTTATTTGTGATATGATGTTTGCAAACGGGGATCTGATAGCAAGAATTCGGCTGTGGCGAGTAGCACCGGTGGTTGGCGGCTACGAAGGTCAAAAGTTATTGCTAGCTTTCCAGTTCAGAATAGGCTTTAAAATTCCTTTTCTTCTCCTCCTCCCTCAAGTGCAGAGAGGGGTTCTATTTATAGCCTCCGGGATAGGAGCATTTTGGTCTTTTGGCGAATAACTTCTCTAACCACCTGATTGAGCAGCCCATATTGTTCTCCCTTGATCATAAGATTTTTCACCGATTGAGTGCTTTATTGACTTTGAAATTTAGTGATTATTTGCATGTTGAATTTCTCTCGTTGAAACGCTCGATTTGACTATAAATATATCAAATTTGGAGTTCATTTGACCATTACATTGACGATCCAAAACAAACGTGCTTCAATGGCTTGAATCTTGCAACTTTTGTGAAATAGCATATTACAATATAAAAGTTAAATAATAGAGAAATTTAATAAAATGCAAAATGGTTAAATGGAAACATTGGATGAAAGAAAGCACCATGGGAACTCCCTCAATGAATAATATTCCTTTTTTCAATCTTTTCTCAAGGTCTTGTGATAATTGCATTTATAAATTCTCATCATCAATATCATTAAGTTTCGAGACTATTTTGGATTAGCTTTATGAATTCCTATTTTTTATTCATTTATTTAAGCGTTGTCTGAAAAAAAAAAAAAACATATTCCTTGAAAGTCATTTTGTATAACTTATATTCATCTAATCTTAGGTACTCTCCTTCCCACTCTCACAATATTTTAACTACTCGTCCAATGGACACATTTTTTACCATGTTGTTCATATTAGAAGTATCTATTTTGAAATATTTTATCATCAATAGATATCCTCTGGTAGAATAATTTTCAATTTATATATTTTAAATTTATACATACCAATCTCAACATTCTTATTTATGTCATGCACAATGTAAATATTAATGTTTTTTTTAATAACCCAGCATTTAGAGTTGTAGAATTTGGTTGGCCTAATTAGAATTTTTAAGAATTTTATTTGAAATTTTTAAAATTTTATTTTCAGGCTAATATTCTCTTACCAGACAAAGCACCTAAGCCACTTCATTTTAAAAACCTTAACTTTAGAAGTTATATTTTCATTTATATCTCCATTTTTCAATAAAATATAACTAAGATAATTGAAGTTATCACGAATAATTATCATATCATATTACAATAATATTGAATGACAATGTTAACACCAAACCTAAAATTAAATATTATATAAAAAATCTTTCTCTACAAACTATAAATTCTCTATCTTCTAAAATTTTCCGGTATTGTTCTAATTTTTCACTTATTTCAGTGGATATTCCTAATTATAACTAATGCATCATCAACAAATTATTTTCGAGCATGAATCTCAAAGTATTTTTTATAAGGAATCTTTTATATTCAAGTTCAAGATCCAAGGCTCCAATTTCAGCATGTTTATGGTTAAACCGACCGCCTCCACAAGACCAACCCAATGATGTCACAGTTGGTTCAATCCGGGTGCAATCAATTCCAGATATCCATACAATTCATAATTTAATTGTAGTCATGTGCTTTATGCTTATTTGTGTCCTTCCATTCTTCTAAGAATTATTAATTTAGAGCATCTATTTTTTTTTTTTTTTGAAGGAAAGGAAAAAATAAATGAATATGTAAAAGTGTGGAAATTGAAGTTTAGAATTTGTTTTGGAAGGAACTAAAAAAAATAAAAAATAAAAAAGAAGAAAAGGAAAAATGGAGAGAATTGAGAGAACATGTGAAAGAACTAATAGAAAGCAAAAGCCACACAATCAGTTAGTTTCTTTTTTTTGCTTCTCTTAACATTGATGTTAAAATTGTATGATTTCAAATTTATGATCAACTTTCATGTAAAGGTTATGCCTTTGATGAATTATCCCTTAAGGCACAATGAATATGTTTATGAACACATGTGGTTTTAAATGTGTGCTTCACACACGATGCGGTGTTAAGCGACTGTGGTCTGCTTAGTGTCATAGTCATGCGATGACTGTGCACTCTTCATTTGAGGCAAAGTGAGTCAGATACTTGGTCACAAAATAGCGAAGTAGTGCAAGTTCAATTTTATTATCAAAGCGGAAGTGGATCGATTTTGCTTGGCATGTTTAGCCAAAGGAAGTAAAGATCAAATCACCTAGGGCTCTACGCGACTCCGAGTGTGTGTAGACATATAACAAAGTTTATTTGGCTCGATCTTCGACATGTGAAGGAGAGATGATGCAGCTGCAGCAAGGCTTTTGACAAAACAATAGGGCATATGATTTGGTCCACACGAATGAGCTGTCAGAAGCGGTGGGGCTCTAGCGATTTTCTCTCCCTCTAGAATGGAGATCAAGTTTGTAGTATTCTTGACAGGCAGGGTTCTAGCATTTCTCACCAAGCTCGTAGGAACGTATCAATAGGTACAAGCCTAGTGAGGAAGATTATCCACACACTTTTCCCAAGCTTGTAGAGACCCCGACCGTTTCACAGAAGTTTTGTTTGTGTATATGTATAGTATCAATATGTAAATTGTATTCTGAATAATTTAACATCGTTAATATATATTTCAATGCAATAATTTGAATGTTTGCTAACATGTATGTATTAGTTCAATGAAAAACTAAAATCAAGCTTTTGAATTATTGTCATTGATCTGACATTTTTCCACATACTTTCTTAGTTTTGTTTTCAAACATTTGTTTATAAAATTTATAAAATCTACTAGACTGAAGGATCATCAAATTACCGTTTGTATCAGTTTGATTTATGCATTGAAATTGAGCACAAGTGTTGATGATATGTAAGAGCTAAATATTGTCGGCCTTTAGTTTGGTAGCATCTCGTGTTATTATTTGTTCCATTTCAAAAGCTTTAGCATGGACCACTTTGAGATTCGTTTTGTCAAGCTTATGGTAGTTGCCATTTATTTTTGTAATAATGTAATTTTTTTTTGGGTGTAAAGTTCAAATGAACATTGAGCAGTACCGCTGTAGTTCATAGACTATTTCATTTAAGGCAAAACATTTTTGTTTGGTAATAATGTAATATTGCTTAATTTTTTTCTTTTGGTGTAAAGTTCAATGAATGTTGACCAGTACGTTTGTAGCACGTAGATTGTTTCACTTAGGATGATACTTTTTGTTTGGTATAAACAACTTTTAGTGTTCATTTTAAGGCATTTGATGGGGTGCAAAATGTAGAAGCTTGTTTAATGTTAACTGCAAAACATTATTACAAATTAACTAATTTGTTTTTCTTAGTTAAACCTCATGCTATAAATAAAAAATAAAAAAAATTGTTTTTCTATTTAAAAAAATTAGATGAATACTTTTTTTTAATTTTTTCTTATACTTAATGCCATAATGTTTGCATTGAAGGAATAGAAAAAAAATATAAATATCTATTGCTATATAGTTTATATATATTTAATTTTAATATAAGTAATTTTCAATCAAGAAAAAATGAGTTTGTTGTTTATTCATATTTATATTTTATATTTGACTCGACAGTTCTTATTTATAATTACTAATTTATTTATACATGCAAAAAAATAGTTATGATCAATTCAAACACAAGGAGAAAAGATTCAATTTGAAAATATTCGAAGTTAATGTGAGTCTAATACTCTTTGTCACACGTGCGCGCACGCACACACACACATAGAGATATATATATAGACACACACACACATGCATGCACACAATACGTATTAGAGACATACCTATGTATGTATGATATATCTGGAGCCAATGAGCCCCTTATTGGTCATTCTAATATGTCTAAAAGAAGTTAATGTTACTAGTATAATAAAACACTTTCAGATATAAGAGGCAAATTGCTATCTTATTAATAACTAAAAATATTCAAACATAGTTCAAATATAGAGTAAAATGAGAGGGTGAATATTATAATTGAAGAAACAAATATTCAATAGCTCTTGCACTATGGTAAAAGTGCACTTGAATCAAATTCTGCTTTAGAAAGTATTTATATATTTAAAATGAGAAGTTCAATCTATAAATTTCTTTTTAAGGAACCTAAAACAGCTGTTAGAAGGAAAGTTATGAGACGTGTGAATCAAATAAATGTGGGAAAGAACTGTACAATACAATGTTTGATGATCTTATTAAATAAGAGTCTCTTTCAATGTAGTAACTTTGGAGAATTTTGATCATATGGTTGAGGTAATTGCACAATATGGATCAGATTTTTTACCACTAGCTTATTATGAGTTGGTAATTCCTTTATTTAAAAAAGGAATTGCAATCACATATGAATAATTTGGAGGATTATGAAAGAGTTTAAAAGGAGAAGATATTCGATCTTATAATTGATGGTTGGACTTATGGTAGAGCGATATAAAATTAATTTTTGTGGTTAATTCATCATCAAACATTGTATTCTTATAATAAATTGATTCATCTAAATATTCAAAACCTACGACGAAGTTCTTTAATCTTATATTCAAAAATAAAAAAAGATTGGAGAAATGAATATACTTCAAGTGGTTATGAATAAATACTCTAGTTGTATTCTTGCTGGTATGTAATTTTACTATTTACTATAAATTGCATTTATATCTTACTTCAAATTAGAGAATGCTATCATATTTTTTCATTCATGTAGGTTAAATGTTTATGAAAAAATTACACGTGTACAACCTATTGTATGGATCTTATGTTTGAAAATGTTGAAAAAATGAGTGAAGTGAAATGTATTATAAAAACTTCTTTCGAGTTAACTAGCTATATATATGATTATGGACTTGTTCTTAAGAACAACAACAACAACAACAAAGCCTTAATCCAACTACGTGGGGTCGGCTACATGAATTCTTTTTCTCCATTGCGTCCGATTTAGTGTTATATTTTCATTTAGTTCTAAAAAATTAAGATCATTTTTTATACAATAAGCCCAAGTCTTCCTTGGTCTACCTCTGCCTTTCTTAACTTAAGTCGAATCTAAAACATCTACTCTCCTAATCAGATAATCAGATGGTCGACGCTTAATGTGACCAAACCATCTACGATGACTTTCTCTAATTTTGTCCGTCACAAGAGCTACACCAACCCTATCACGGATATATTCATTTCACATTTTATCTCTAATTGTAAAGCCACTCATCCACCTAATCATCCTTATCTGGACAACACTTAACTTAGCATTATGCTTCTTTCTTAAAGACCAACATTCAATGCCATAGAGCATTGCAGGTCTCTCCACCCTCGTATAAAATTTTCCTTTCAGTCTAAGCGGTACTCTAAGCGGTACTTTTCCGTACTTTTCCATCACACAAAAGGCCCGGAGCATTCCTCCACTTCAACCAACCAACTTGAATTATACTATTAACATCCTCATCTATATTACCATTGCTTTGAAAAACAGACCTGAGATATCTAAATCATTCACATCTTTAATAATTTGATCACCCAAAGTTACACTTCTGTCACTAGAGCTACTACTACTAAAATTGCATTCCATGTATTCAGTTTTAGTTTTACTCAAATGAAGGCCTTTAGACTCCAATGTAGACCTCCATAATTCAAGTTTTTCCTGGGATTTTTCTCTCGTCTTATCTACGAGAAGGATATCATCAGCCAAAAACATACACCAAGGTACATCCTTCTGTAAATGTCCATTAAGAACATCCATAACTACAACAAAGAGGTATGGGCTTAAAACCGATCCTTGATGTAATCCAACAAAAAGAGGAAAATATTTGGTCAATCCTGCTCTAGTTCGAACACAAGTAACAAATCTAGTTTACATATCTTTAATGACTTGAATATAAGTCATATCAACACCTTTCTTCTCTATAAATTTCCATAGGATTTCTCTTGGAACTTTATCGTAAGCTTTTTTTCAATCAATAAAAATCAAATGGACTTGTTCTTAACATGATAAGAAATATATTAGTGGTGTAGAATTGGTGAGAATAGATGTCAATCTTTTATTTTCACTTCTCATTTTTTGCAAGCATATATACAACAACAACGACAACAACAAAGCCTTAATCCCACTACGTGAGGTAAGCTATATGAATCATTTTTCTCCATTGCGCCCTATTTAGTGTCATATTTTCATTTAATTCTAGTAAATTAAGATCATTTTTTATACAATAAGCCCAAATTAAGATCATTTTTTTTTGCAAGCATATATAAGCCAAAAAAAAATGAAAAAAAGAAAAATCAAGGCTTATGTTTGTAAAGCTTGGAATTAAGTCTATGCTTAGTTTTGATTTATTAATTGAACAAAGCTAAGGAGATCATCCATAAGATTAAATTTTAGAATGGTGTATTTTACATTTTATATGCTACAAATCAATATGAAGATGTTAAGATTAGTAGACGATGACAAGTGACATGCAATATATTATATTTATGATGTAATGGACAATCAAGAATATAATCATTGATGAATTTATAGGAGAGAAGCATGAGCAAATCTTTCGTATCATTGATGATAGATGGAGGTGCTATCTCCGACAATTATTATGTCATGTTGAATATTATCTTATTGTAACATCCTTTTAATATTAATTGGGGGAGTGGAAACAAGGGAATCGAAAGAAAAGAGGATGATGAATTGAGCAGTCAGGAAACTAAGATAAAAACGAGGGGACCAGAAGCCTATGCGACCAGATTGCCTATAAAAACAACGAGACAGAGGTGAACAGAAGATTGAAAAGTGCGAGAGACGAGCACAAGCCAAGGTTTCCTTGAGCGGTAGCAGCATCGGTGTCGAGCATAGGAGGCGGCAACGGTGTTAAACAGAGAAGAGGATTTGATGATGATATCGAGCCACCGAAGAGGAAGGCGTTGCGGAAGACGTTGCGTTTCTATAAGTAAGCTCTCGCGTGCGAGATTCAAACGAAGGAGAGACTCTTGTGGGAGGAAGGAGCGATCAGAATCTCACTCGTAAGGGGATAGAAAAAGTTTCTTTCGCATGCTGAGTGGGGCTCGCTTGCAGGTTGAAGCTTATTTGCATGATTAGGGCTCGACTATGAGACTCAACCTAAAGGTTAAGGTAAGTTTAGTAATTTTAATTCAAATACTTAAAAAGAATTTTAATACCTATATATAGTTAATAGTCTATTTAAAATAATAAATAAATTTTATACCATGTTATGTCATGCTTTTAATTTTTGAAGAGTCGGCGTTAAGAAAAATTAATCGACATGGAGGTGAGTACTCATATTCTAATATTATGGTAATATTTTGTTTTTTCTATACCAAATATATTTATTGATGCTATCATTAGTTATATTGAAATTACTGCAAATTTGAGATTTTGAATTCTAGTGATTTGTTTTATATTGTAAGAGAGATATGTGTGTACAATATTATTTAAATTATAATAAATATTGAATGATTTATAAATATATTGGCTGTTATGCAAATGACAAATGAATATTTATTGTTAAAAAGT
This sequence comes from Phalaenopsis equestris, assembly GCF_001263595.1. Taxonomy (NCBI): domain Eukaryota; kingdom Viridiplantae; phylum Streptophyta; class Magnoliopsida; order Asparagales; family Orchidaceae; genus Phalaenopsis; species Phalaenopsis equestris. The sequence continues at coordinate 89,226 of NW_018250471.1, read as the reverse complement.
AATATTTTTATTAGATATTTTTATGTGCATGATTGACTATGATAGAGTCACCCCTTGATGATACTAGTGAGAGAATGTTAAGGTACTTGTGAATATTAATATTGAAGTATCTTAAATGATACAATTTTTAAACGGTGCTTTTTTGACACTTGTATATACATAGAATGATACTGATATGTTATTGATATAATAAGATTCTTTGATAGTATCTCAAATGTTAATATTGATTTATTAAAAGTTTAATTGACATGTATTTTTTTTTCTTTTTCTTTGTGTTATTATAATTTATGAATATGAGAGTTCATTGGTTTGTTTATTTCATTGTTATTTTAAACTAATTTTTCAGGTTAATTAACTGATTAAAATTTGAGCGGCAAAAAAAATATTTATAGAAGATGCGGATAACTGATAATGAGGTAAATCTAATTTTGTTGTTTTAGTTTAAATTGATTAGTAACTTTTCATATATTCAATATTAAATGAATATAGAAAACTTAATTCCCAACGTCTGACCATTTCTTTCCGTCTTGATTAATTCCAAGCCCAGGACGGGGTCATGACACTTAATTCAAAAAAAAAAATACTAATAAATTTTTAAGATTTAAATAGATGCACAATTAAAGGAATGCATATATGCAATTTTTAGCGGGTTAGTAGAAATTCAAAATGAAAAAATGTCAATAGATGAATAAGTTTTTATTTATAATCATGCTAGTAATTTTTTTCCAATTAAATCACCACAATGGAGTTAAGAAAGCTCCAAATATAATTTATTAATGTTTCTACTTAAATTTTAGTTTTGATTAATTAATTTTTTTAATGTGACATTATAATTCTAATATAATGGAGTGGTGAGAGATGTATAATCTATTAGCCCCAACCCTACAAAAATTAATCGTTGAGATCTTCGAATTAACTTGCATTGTTTCTGGTTATGAAAAAAAGTGATCGTCTTTGAACGAGTTTAATATTTTATAAATTTTAACATATTAAAAATTCATATGTTCTATGCCTTTTTGAAATTTTTTGAATTTCTATGATAAAGAGATCAAAGACGCTTCAATGATTTAGAAATGATCGAGTACAATCAAACTTTAAAGAGAATATATAATTTGAGAGATATTATTGATCTAATAAATATAGATTCAATTGATCAATAATTATAAATGGTTGACTGGGCAAATGGAGAATATTGGTGAGCAATAGTTTGGTGATGGGTGTGTGTGTGTGTGTGTGTGTGTGTGTGTGTGTATTAATAACCCCTCTGGTCTGGAGCTCGATTCCCCTCGAGTGTAGGGTGTGGTACTCGAATTCTTAGGCGCATGAGAGATGACCGAGATTCGTATAATAGCCTCCGACCATTCCTTTTTTTAAATATATATATATATATATATATAT